>NC_092759.1:36120462-36420462 GCF_047496795.1 Chiloscyllium punctatum | reverse complement strand
CAGCAAAGGTTTGATAGACTGTCCCTCAAAATGGAGGAATGTTGATGAGAAAAGGTGGAGAAGGCTGAAATTGAACTCATGAGAATTTAGAAAATGAGGCACATTTACTGATACATCAAAGATTATTTGGTCTTCTTACAGGATCTGTACTGAGACATTGTTTCCCTGAGCAAAGATCAGTAACCGGAGATAAAGGCGAATGTAGGCACTCGGGAAGCTTACAGAGAAAAGCAGGGCTGTAGAGACTGGAAGATGTTACAGAGTTGGGGTGATTTGAGGTCACTGTTGGTGGTTAGAGATCAGACAGATTGTTGGGATGAAAAATGTCACAGAGAGGTACAGGGCTATCGGTCCTGAAGGAGTTACAAAGATAGGGAGGGTGGTATTTGGCGTTGTAGGGAGGGTTGTTGGGCCTCGGCAATACACTGATAAGGATGTTCATTGGCTGTACAGGTGTTTACTGAGTTAGAAAGGTTCGAAGGGGCTGGATCAGTTCAGAGCCAGAAAAATAGTAAGGATTGGAGGAGCAACAGATACTAAGGGTTGTAAAGCTGCAGAACTTCAGAGAGTTGGTGAGAGCTGTGAAAACAGGTTTGCAGCATTCCCATCCATTACACACAGATGTGGAATGCTGTTATGGAGGAGGTTACAGAACTCTAGAGGATTGTAGATGTTGGAAGATAGTACAAAGACAGTTGCAAAGCTGTAGTATTTGAGGAGGTTATAGGGGCAGGATGCATTGAGGAATTGGAAGCGGCTTCAGGTATAAAACATGCTGCAAGGGATCAATAACCTTCTATCGATCAGGGAGATTGGAAGTTCTGGAGAAAAAGAACGAGAATTGCAGGGATCGTAGAATATCGCAGAGATGGGAAGTAACATATGAGTGAGAAGACTTATAACATGAGATGAGCTGTAGGTCATGGAATAGGGAAGATACAGGGAGATCTGAAGGGACTACAGGTGATCAAAAGGACGGTGACACTTCTCTGTGCAGGCTGGGGGTAGTTTACGCAGACAGGGAGTATTTTATGGAATGTTGCTATTTACAGAGACTAAGAGATTTGTATAGAATTGAGACACTAACAGGGGTACGGAAGGCTGCAGTGAATGATATCAGATAATGAGGTTCTGGAGGTTACATCAATGGGAAGGCTGGAGAGTGTGGCAGAGCTTACAGACACAGGAACAGCAATAAGGCCTGGAGACACTTACACAGATAGAGAGCATTGCACAAGCTGGAGGAGGTTCCTACTGTAGGGAGGGTTGTAGGGGAGGGTGATGTTTATACAGACGGGGGAGTAAGAACTGGAGAAAGTGATGGAGATCAATAGATGGATGTAAATACTGGAGGACAGGGTGGGTTATATATATCACAAAGTGTTACAGATACAGGGAGATTTTTGGGACAGAAAAACGGAATGCAAAGGGAGAGTTGCCAAGTCAGATAAAGAGAAAGTGTTTGAGGTGCTGGAGGGAGAGGAGGAGCAAACAGAGATGTGGATTGTTGCTGTGGCTGGAGAAGTACTCTGAGTACAGAGAGAATATCAGGGCCTGGAGCAGGTTATTAAGATAATGGCCTCCACAGTCAGTGAGGACTAGAGTACGCCTGGCAGTTGGGGAGTGTTATAAATACTGGAGCAGTTACACGGTAGGCCTGATAAATGGGGAGTGTGTTAGCTGCCGGAGCAGTTACAGAGCAGGTCTGACATATAGGGAGTGATATAGCTGCTGGAGTACTTACAGAGTAGGCTTGCTAGATGGGGAGTAATATCACTGGTGCAGTTACAACGTTGGGGAGACAGGGAGTGATATCGCTATTGAAGCGGTTACAGAGTAGCCTTGGCAGATAGGGAGTGATAGAGCTGCTGGAGCAGTTGCAGAGTGAGCCTGACAGATGGCTAGTGATATAGCGGCCAGAGCAGTTACATAGTAGACCTGACAGATGGCGAGTGAGATAGCGGCTGGAGAAGATACAGAGTAGGGTTGACAGATGGGGAGTGATAAAGCTGCAAGAGCAGCTACAGAGTAGCCCTGAGAGATGGGGAATGATATAACTACTGGAGCAGTTACAGAGTTGGCCTGACAGATGGGGAGTGATATAGCTGCTGGAGCAGGTGAAAGATGTAAGGAGGGCTCTGGAGGCAGGTGTACATTGCAGAGACATGGAGGACTGATGAATGTCAGAAGTTCATACGGACAGGGAGGTCTGTAGGTGCATGAGAAGGTAACAGAGACAGTGAAGGTTTCAGTGTTTGAAGTGGATTCAGTGTGCGGGCTAATGTCACAGAGGCAGGCGACGCCACATTAATTGGAGGAATACACAAACGGAGGGATGCTATAGGATATGATGTTCCAGAGATAGGGAGTGGTCCAGCGGCTAACGGAAGTTACAAAGATAGGTGTGGTTATCGGGCTGCAGGAGAAATCAGATTTGGAGGGTTGGAGAGGCTCAAAGAGATTGGACAGTTGGGGAGTATTCCACAGTGTGAGAAAATTCCAGTGATTGATGATAGTGTAGTTTAGGAGAAAGTGAGGATTGCAGATGCTGGAGATCAGAGCTGAAAATGTGCTGCTGGAAAAGCGCAGCCAGTCAGGCAGCATCCAAGGAACAGGAGAATCGACGTTTCGGGCATGAGCCCTTCTTAAGGAATAGTGTCGTTTACACAGTTAGTGGGGATAGTGGGGACTGACAGTGATACAGAGCCAGAGAGTGCTACACAGAAATTAGGAAATCAGAATCAGGAGTGTGTTGCTGCCTGACACACTGTGTGCTTTTCCAGCATCTGAGGATCATGAACATTTTGGGCCGGAGCCCTTCATCAGGAATGAGTAGTAGGGAAAGGATGGTGCACAGAGATATGGAGGAACTGGAAGAAGTTACTGCGATAGTGAGGTTTGTGGTGATGGTTTGTGCGATTGGATGAAGTTAGTAATATAGAGGGGTGTAGACACTGGATGGTTCTTCAGTCTGACGGAGGTGACAGAAAGTGAGAGCTGTAGGGACTGGGCTTGGATACAGCCACAAAGAGGATGTTTCATGTACATGGATGTAGCTTTAGTGACCACATGTGGTTACAGATATAGGAAGGCTGGTAGTGACGGCAGGGGGTATAGTGATGGAGCAGTGTCGTGACAAGAGAAGGTCACAGCGATAGAGGAGATTGCAAACATTGGGAGGGTTTTCTGGCTTCAGGACACTGTACACAGGGAGGGCTGCCGGGATAGGAGCAGGTTACACAGGCAGGAAAGGCTGGAGGGACTGGAGGAGTTTATAGAGATAGGGAGGTCTGTAAGGATGGTGGATGAATTAGAGGTCCTGTGGTGGTGGAGGATGGGAGGCAGGAATGTTATAGGGATTGAAGGTTACAGTGACATCATGTGCTCTAGGAGCTGGAGGAGGGTACACAAATGGTCGAGGTTGGAGGATGTTACAGAGACAGGGTGGGCTGGAGGTATTGTGCAAGATGACAGAAAGACAGATTATTGTAATGATGGGAGGAGGAGATTCCTGAGATTTGCCATGTCATCCAGTCTGGAGCATTTAACAGTCACCGGGAGATAGTCAGCATTGAAGTTGGTTTTAAATTTGCAGAGGGATTGTAGGGAGGGGGTGAGGTTACAGAGATAGGAACTGTTCTCAGAGTTAGAAGCATTCAAGGCACTACCTCAGATGAGTTTTACTGAACGGTCTGTTTCCTTACTCTATGACTCTATGGTGTGACAATAGAAAATGTTGGAGTGTAAAGGAGAACATAAAGATCCCAGGCTTCAATAGCACCTTCTCGTGGTCGGCCTGCTTTCCCCTCCATTGTCCTGATGCTCACTATGACAGCATAGGGTTGGATTGATAACTGTGACACTCCCGATGCTGTCTCAGACAGGCTCAGTGCAGCGGAGCTGAAAGTAATCCTCTGACAAAGGGTGGGGATTGAGCCTGGGAGCTTCATGCTCTGTGTTCACCCTTCAGCACTGTATCTACGTCATGTCTTGAGGGCTGATGTTTTGAGCTATTTAAATGCTCTCTGCTCTGTTCCCTGTGAATGATCTTATCGCACTGCAGGATTTATTGAGGACTCCAGATCACCCTTACCTTTGTCTCTCTGGCCGACCAACCATCTTCAATGTGGTGATTGATGAGACACCCAGCAGTTGGGAAGTCTATTGAGTCAGGAACTTCCTGAGTACCTAGAGAAGACAGAGAAATAAAGAGAATGGGAAATTAGACTGATGCAGTGAGGGTTACACAGGGAGAATGGTACTGAGTGCCATAGAGATCTGGAAAATCCCAGTATCCATCCCTGGCCTGTGCTGCTGCGTCTCTCTGGAGTGGAGAATTCAGTTGGCTCAGGATCTGGAGTAGCTGCAAGAGTGAGAGACACTGACAGAGGCAGCAATTAGACCCACACAGTGAGGGATACCACATGGAGAGATACTGAGTGATATCACCAGAGTGCAAGAATGATTTCAGGATCAAGCAATGGGCATGATGAAAGGTTTTTGGTTCATACTGCAGTAGGATCAGTACTGAGTGACGGTTGAGCTACGAGTGGGAGAGGTGATGGCCTCGTGTTATTCTCACTAGACTGTTGATCCAGAATTTAATGCCAGTGTCAGCTATAACCATCTAACTGCTTAATATCCTTTAAAGAAGGACGTCAGCTGTTATCGACAGCAGGTCTGACCGACATGTGACTCCAGACGCAGAGCAAGGAGGTTGACTCTCAACTGCCCCCTGAAATGATCCAGCAAGCCACCCAGCTCAAGGGCAGCTCGGAGTGGGAAATACACGCTGGCCAGCCATAGAGAGTAACATCCCCCATGTGAATTAAAAAAATCAACGCTGCTGGGAGCAATGTCCTGGCTAATCATGTCGGTAGGTTTATGGACAGGGCTTTAAACTGAGATGAAGGATGCAGGGACAGGGTTCAGGTGGAAGGAACTTTCCAAATCCAAATAGAAAAGGGGTGAAGCATCGCAACAGCATGGAATGTAGCTGAAGCCAACCAGAAAGGAACAGGATCGGGCAGAGTTTAACTAAAACTGTACATCAGTGAATTAGGCTGTGACAGGAAATTCTGGTAAAAAGTCAATAACAATGTTCTTTCTTTGGAATGGACAAATTATCTTCAATAAGGTGGATGGACTTGTGACACACAGATAAATAAGATTTGGTCACCAAAATATTTGGAGAAACAAAAGGTGGAACCTAAATATTCAATTCCACACATCCTTGAGGGGTCTCAGGCAGAATGGGAGTGCAGGATGGGTAACCCTGACAGTAATGGGTAACAAAGGGATTACAGAGAAAGCATTTGGTCTTAGATTATGCAGCTAAATCGGCCTGAATGCAAATTCCAGGCAACACGTGTCAAAAACACAAGCAGGAGAATGTTTTTTTAGGATGCCTAGCAGCATTTCATTGCTCAACACTGTTACAAGTTCGAATGAATTCCTGTGTAATGCAAAGGCACTGTGATAATTTTGGGAAACTTCAATCTTTGGAATGTTTTTGTCAGTGTTTCTTTGAATAACATATTGTGCAAACGGCCAGGGAGGTGACGATCTCAGATCGACCGTTTGGTGATGATGCTGAGTGAAGGAGTATTATTACAATGAGATATACTCTGGGAAATTGTAGTGTAGTGGAAGTCAGCAAGATAATGGATTTTTAAAGTGACCATAAAGCACACCCTACAACCACAACCAAAACCATTTATGTGTGTTTGAGAGGGGAACTGACCAAGGTAAACAGGGGAAACAGTGAAATGTATGGCTGTAAATGGACAGTGGAAAACATTTACAGTCATAGAGATGTACAGCACAGAAACAGAGCCTTCGGTCCAATTCATCCACGCCACCCACATATCCTAACATAATCTCGTCTTATTTGCCAGCACTTGGCCCAAATCTCTCTCAATTCTTCCTCTTCGCACACCCATCCAGATGCCTTCCAAATGCAGTAATTGCACCAACCTCCACCACTTCCTCTAGCAGTTCATTCCATACACACATCACCCTCTGCCTGTAAAAGTTGTCCCTTAGGTTCTTTTCATATTTTTCCCTTCTCACCATGAACAGGTTGCCCGGTTCTGGACTCCACTATCTCAGGGAAAAGACCGTGGCTGTTAAACCTATCCATACCTCTCTTATAAACCTCCATATGGTCTCCCCTCAGGCTCAAATATCTCCAAACATTTTAGCCTCTCCCTGTAGCTCAAATCCTCCAATCCTGGCAACATCCCTGTAAATCTTTTCTGAAACCTTTCAATTTACACAACATCCTTCCGATCAGGAGGAGACAGGAACTGCATGCAATATTCCACAAGTGGCTCATCCAATGTCCAGTACAGCCAGAACATGACCTCCCAACTCCTCTACTTAATGCTCTGAGCAGTAAACGCAACCATACCAAACACCTTCTTCATTATCCTATCGACCTGCGAATCCACTTACAAGGAGCTATGAACCTGCATTCCAAAGTTTCTTTGTTGAGCAACACTCACCAGGAACATACCATTAAGTACATAAATCCTGCTGAGATTTGCTTTCCCAAAATGCCGCACCTCACATTTATCTAAATTAAACTCCATCTGCCACACCTCAGCCCATTGGCCCATTTGATCCGAATCCCGTTGTAATCTGGGGTAACATTCTTTGCTATCCACAACACCACCAAATTTGATGTCATCTGCAAACTTACACTTTCCACCTCCTATATTCACATCCAGATCATTTATATAAATGACAAAAATAGTGGATCCAGCACCGATCCTTGTGGCACTCCACTAGTCACAGGCCTCCAGTCTGAAAAACAACCAGCCACCACCACCCTCTGTTTTCTACATGTGAGCCAGTTCTGTATCCAAATGGATGGTTTTCCCTGTATTCCATGAAATTTAACCTTGCTCACCAATCTCCCATGTGGAAACTTTTCAAGCACCTTATTGAACTTATATCGCTCACATCGATAGCTCTGACCTCATCAATCCTTTTTGTTACTTCTTCAAACACCGCAATCAATTTCTTGGGACATGATTTCCCACCCACAAAGCAATGCTGACTATCCCAAATTAGAAACTCCCTTTTCAAATACATGCAAATTCTGGCCCTCATGATTCCCTCCTTCAACGTGCCCTCCACTGACATCAGGCAAACCGGTCTGTAGTTCTTTGGCTTTTCCTTACCATCTTGCTTGAACAGTGGCACCACGTTAGCCAACCTCCAGTTTTCTGACACCTAATCTGTGACTATCAATTATACTAATATTTCAGCACGGGACACAGCAATCACTTCTCTGGCCTCTGACAGAGGCCTAGGGTACACCTGATCAGGTCCTGGTAAGGCCCTAGGGAGTGTTGCTGAACCAAGAACCTTGGAATGCAGATTCATAGCTCCTTGAAAGTGGAGCCACAGGTAGATAGGATAGTGAAGAATGCGTTTGGTATGCTTTCCTTTATTGGTCAGAGTACTGAGTGCAGGAGATGGGAGGTCATGTTGCGGCTGGACTGGACATTGGTTAGGGAACTTTTGGAATATTGCATTTAATTCTGGTCTCCTTCCTCTCAGAAAGATGTTGCGAAACTTGAAAGAGTTCAGAAAAGATTTACAAGGATGGTGCCAGGTTGGAGGTTTTGAGCTATAGGGAGAGACTGGAAAGGCTGGGGCTGTTTTCTCTGGAGAGTCGGAGGCTGAGGGGTGGCCTTATATAGGTTTACAAAATTGTGAGGGTCATGGACAGGTTAGACAAAGTATTTTCCCTGGGGTGGGGGAATCAAGAACGAGAGAGCATAGGTTTAGGGTGAGAGGGGAAAGATATAAAAGAGACCTAAGGGGCAACGTTTTCACACAGAGCGTGGTACGTGTATGGAATGAACTGCCAGAGGAAGTAGTGGAGGTTGGTACAAGTGCAACATTTAAGAGGCATTTGGATGCATATATGGATAGGAAGGGTTTGGATGAATATGGGCCAGGTGCTGGCAGGTGGGACTAGATTCGGTTGGGATATCTGGTCGGCATAGACGGGTTGGACTAAATGGTCTTTTTCCATGCTGTACATCTCTATGATTCTAAGATTGATAAGGTCCTGCGGATTTATTCACCCTTCTGCGTTTCAAGACATCCAGCACCTCGTCCTCTGTAATATGGACATTTTGCAAGTTGACACCATCTAGCTCCCTGCCCATAGAACATAGAACATTACGCGCAGTACAGGCCCATCGGCCCTGTCATACTAATCTGAAGCCCATCCCACCTGCACTATTCCATGTACGTCCATATGCCTGTCCAATGACGACTTAAATGCACATAAACTTGGTGAAACTACAATTTTTGCAGGCAATGCATTCCATACCCTTACTACTCTGAGTAAAGAAACTACCTCTGACATCTGTCTTTTACCTATCTCTCCTCACTTTAAAGTTGTGTCCCCTTGTGTTTGCCGTTCCCATACTTGGAACAAGGCTTTCCCTGTCCACCCTATCTAACCTTCTGATTATCTTGTATGTCTCTATTGAGTCACCTCTCAACCTTCTTCTGTCTAATGAGAACAGTGTCAAGGCCCTCAGACTTTCCTCGTAAGACATTCCTTCTATTCCAGGCAACATCCTATTAAATCTCCTCTGCACACTTTCCAAAGCTTCCACATCTTTCTTATAGTGCGGTGACCAGAACTGTACAAAAAACTCCAAGTGTGGCCATATCAGAGCTTTGTACAGCTGTGGCATAACCTCCTGGTTCCAGAACTTAATCCCACTAAAGGCCAAAACACTGTATGCCTTCTTAACAACCCTGTCAATCTGGGTGGCAACTTTCAGAGATCTGTGTACATGGACACCGAGATCTTTCTGCTCAGCTGCACTACCAAGAATCTTACCATTAGTTCAGTACTTTGAATTCCGATTACTCCGTCCAAAGTGTATCACCTCACACTTGTCCACATTAAACTCCATTTGCCAACTCTCAGCCCAGATCTGCATCCTGTCTATGTCTCTCTGCAACCTACTACATCCTTCATCACTATCCACAACTCCACCGACCTTATTGTCATCAGCAAACTTACTAACCCTCCCTTCTAAACCCTCATCCAGGTCATTTATAAAAATGATGAAGAGCAGTGGACCCAACACCGAACCTTGCGGTACGCCGCTAGTAACTGGACACCAAGATGACCATGCCCCATCAACGACAACCCTCTGTTTCCTTTCAGCTAACCAATAACTGCTATGTGTCCCACAATCCCATGCCTCCACATTTTGTATAATAGTCTACTGGGGGAACCTTATCGAACGCCTTGCTGAAATCCATTTCCACCACATCAACTGTTTCACTCTCATCTACCTGTTTGGTCACTTTGTCAAAAAAAGTCAATAAGATTCGTTAGGCACGACCTACCCTTCACTGTCCCTGATCAGATTATTCTTCTCTAGATGGTTATAAATCCTATCTCTTCTAACCTCTGCCAACACTTTACCAACAACTGAAGTGAGGCTCACTGGTCTGTAATTCCCAGGGTTGTCTCTACTACCCTTTTTGAACAAGGGAACCACATTTGCTATCCTCCAGTCCTCAGGCACTATTCCTGTAGACTATGATGATTTGAAGATCAATGCCAAATTCTCGGCAATCTCTTCCATTGCTTCCCAGATGATCCTAGGATAGATCCCATCCGGCTCAGGGAACTTGTCTATTTTCACACTCTGCAGTATTTCTAATACCTCTTCCTGTGAACCTCAATCTCTTCCAGTCTAGATACAAGTATCTCTGTATCTTCCTCGCCAACATTTTAATTTTCTGTAGTGAACAATGTCAAAAAATATTTATTTAGTGTTTCCCCTAGCTCCTCTGACTCCACACACAACTTTCCACTATTATCCTTGATTGGCCCTAATTTAACTCTCGTCATTCTTTTATTCCTGACATACCTGTGGAAAGCCTTAGGGTTAACCCTGATCCTATCCACCAACAACTTCTCATATCTCCTCCTGGCTCATCTGAGCTTTCTTTTTAGGTCTTTCCTGATTTCCTTGGAACCCTCAAGAGCCCTGAGTTTTCACATTTTGTCCTAATATAAGCCTTCTTTTTAGTCTTGACCAGGGATTCCACTTCCTTAGTAAACCACGGCTCACACATTCTATATCTTCCTCCCTGCCTGACAGGTACATACTTATCTAGGACACACAGGAGCTTTTCCTTGAATAAGCTACACATTTTTAATGTGCTCATCCCCTGCAGTTTCCTTCCCCATTCTACGCTTCCGAAATCTTTCGTAATTGCATCGTAATTTCCCTTCCCCCAGCGGTAACTCATTCTTGGTGGAGTACACCTATCCTTTCCATCACAAAAGTAAACCTGACAGAATTGTGATCGCTATCTCCATTGTGCTCATCTACTTCCAAATCAAACACCTGACCAGGATCGTTACCCAGTACTAAATCTAAAGTGGCTTTGCTCCTTGTAGGCCTGTCTACATACTGTGTCAGGAAGCCCTCCTGCACACACTGGACAAAAACTGACACATCTATCGTACTCGTACTATCGTGATCCCAGTCAATATTTGGATAGATGTAGTCCCCCATGACAAATACACTGCCTCTCTTACTCCTATCGAGAATCATCTTTGCTATCCTTACCTCTAAAGCTCTGGGAATATTCGGAGGCCTATAGAAAACTCCCAGCATGGTGACTTTTCCTTTCCTGTGTCTACCCTCAGCCCACACTACCTCAATTAACGAGTCCACAAACATCCTTTCTACAACTGCAATATTGTCCCTGATCAACAATGCCACATCTCCCCCGTCTTTTACCATCTTCTTTGTTCTTACTGAAAGATCTGAATCCCGGAACCTGCAACAGCCATTCCTGTCCCTGCTCTATACATTTCTTTGTAATGGCCACAACATCGAAGTCCCTGGAACCAACCCATGCTAACAGTTCACCCACTTTATTTCGGATGCTCCTCACGTTGAAGTACATACACTTCAATCCAAGTTTTCACTTGCCAGTGTCAGATACTTGATTTTGGAACTCCCGACTCTCATCCTCTTCTGTACCTATCCTACAATTTTGGTTCCCATCCCCCTGCTGCATGAGTTTAAATCCACCTTAATAGCTTTAGCGAATCCCCCCCAACACACCCCCCCGCCCCAGATGTTGGTACCCCTCTGGTTTAGATGATGACCATTCTGCTTGTATAGGCCCCATCCCAGAAATAGCTCCAATTATCCAAAAACCCGAAACCGTGCCTCCTGCACCATCCCTGTAGCCACATTATATGTCCAGAAGAACAGTGAGCGATCGTTGAAGGTACGTTTCGACAGATGAAATTTGTCAACGTGACAAGCTGCAGCTGAGCTGGTGGCGTTGCAACTGAAATTGCATGCGTCCGGACACTGTGCTTAATTTTAGATATCAGAGCAAATGATTAACTCGAGTATGCGCGTTCGGAAAAGTAAATGTTTTTTTTGTTGAAAAGCTTTGCAACGAAAGGAAATCCTTCAGAATATCGTGCTATCGATAAGAAGCAGAAAATGCAAAGCAGCCGTGGTTGTGAGCACCGGCAATATAGGCATTTGCTTTCGCCAGGCCGCTGGCGTTCGTCGGTTAGCTCAGTTGGTTAGAGCGTGGTGCTGATAATGCCAAGGTCGTGGGTTCAATCCCCACACTGACGGCATGCAGCGCTTGTGTGGTTGTTGTGTTTCCAAACAACTTGCTCCACGAAGCCGGAAGCGCCATCGATTCAATCAAATATTGGATAG
Organism: Chiloscyllium punctatum; assembly: GCF_047496795.1. Lineage (NCBI taxonomy): Eukaryota > Metazoa > Chordata > Chondrichthyes > Orectolobiformes > Hemiscylliidae > Chiloscyllium > Chiloscyllium punctatum. The sequence goes on along the minus strand of NC_092759.1, from coordinate 36,408,706 downwards.
GGTTAGACGCATGACTTTATCGTTTCACCTGCACTATCATAGAGCCATTAGATATGGACAGCACTGAAAACGCAGTCTTCGGTCGCACTCGTCCATTCCGAACAGATATCCTCAACTGATCCAGCCGCGATTGCATGCACTTGACCCATTTCTCTCTCAACCCTTCCTATTCAAGTACACGTCCAGATTCCTTAACAGTATTGGAATTATACCATCCATCACCAGCTCGTCTGGTAACTTATTCCAGAAACGCACCACCCTCTGCGTGCAGCCGTTGCCCCTCACTGCCTTTCGAATTCTCACCCTCCCACACCAGATTTATACCCTCTAGTTCTGAACTGCCCCACCTGAGCGAAAGGAACTTGTCTATTTACCCGATTCATTCCCCTCATGATTGAAAAAACCTCCATAAGATCAGCTCCCAGCCTCTGACGCGCCAGGCGAAATAGTGAGCGAGTGTTCGGCCTGTAAACGTTTGCACATTTTCCATTTTCAAATGTAGTGTGTAGCATGCTGTCTGAAGCAATAATTTTAGCAGCTGACCTGTCGCGGACAAACTCTGCAGGAAGGCCTGATAACTTGCTAAATATGTTGTCAAACGAAGATTGCATAAGCAACATGAGTCATTGAGCAAAACGTGCAATTGACTTCTGAGCTGTTGCTGAAACCAAAGCAACTGCGTCGTTCGGGAGCAGAAAGAACCCCACTGATAGATTACAATTCCAATGCATTTGGCATAAGGTTCGTAGCAGTTAATCAGCAGCACATAACCCTGACTCCAAAGGTCTGTGAGTATCCAGAAGAACAGTGAGCGATCGTTGAAGGTACGGTTCTCCAGACGAAATTTGTCAACGTGAGAAGCTGCAGCTGAGCTGGTTGCGTTGCGATTGAAATTGCATGCGACCGGACATTGTGCTTAATTTTAGATATCAGAGCAAATGGTTAACTCGAGTATGTGCGTTCGGAAAAGTGAATGTTTTTTTTGTTGAAAAGCTTTGCAACGAAAGGAAATACTTCAGACTAACGTGCGATCGATGAGAAGCAGAAAATGCAGAGCAGCCATGGTTGTGAGCACCGGCACTATCGGAATTTGCTTTCGCCGCACAGCTCTGCTCCAGCCAGCGCATGTTTAGTGTGGTGCTTGAACCCACGACCTTGGCGATTTGTGAGCCACGGTCTAACCAGCTGAGCTAACCGACCAACACGTGCTGCTGCGCGAAAGCAAACACCTTTATTGCCAGCGCTCTCAATCACTGTGTCAAGGATTCCTGCCCGCGGGGAGCCACCGGGCACTCTTGATAAACTTTGAGATGGGACCCTGTCGGGAAGAGGTCGTCTTTCTAGTAGTTATGGGGGCAGCATGGTCATCGCTGAATTTTAAATCAAAGAAAGTAGGAATGTCAACACAGTCAATTACTGTTTCCGGGGTTAAAGGGGAAGGATTTACTGTTCCAGTATTTGAACCTATGATAATAGAAGGACCTAAGGACACAGTTACAGGGGAACTGTTGTATATCCCTGATATAGGAAGTAACTAACTAGGGAGAGATTTCATTACCCTCTTAGGACCGGAGATTAGCATTCAGGAAAAAGAATTAGTTGTACAAATGGCAATGTTGACAGAAGATGTGGAGAGAGAGGAAGACTCTATTATATGGGCTAGAGAAGGGAATCGTGGAAAAATACAGATCCGTCCCATAGAAATAAGTTGAAAAAGGAAAGGGGATGTTGTTTATGAGCGACAGTATCCCATTTCCATTGAAGGTAAATGAGGACTGCAGCCAGTAATTGAGGGGCTAGAGATGGCCTGTTGGAGCCATGTGTGTCTCCTGAAAATATCCGAATTCTACCAGTGCGTAAATCTGATCGAAGTTATCGATTGGTACAGGATTTGAGAAGATTGAATTGTACGTAATTAAGTATGATCCCTCATGACTACAATTTAAAGGATGCCTTTTGGGAGGAAAGTAGGAATTTTTTGCCTTTGAATGGAAGATCCCAAAAAAGGACGGAAACAGCAGTACTGGTGGACCGTGCTCCGCCAGGGGTTTACGCAACCCCCGAATTTATTTTGACAGATGTTAGAACAAATATTGGAGAAATTTAGCAGCCCCAAACCCTGTTGCCATATGTAGACGACCTCTTAGTAACAGGAAAAAGAAGAGAAAGAGTAGTAGAAGCACCGAAAAAAAATGGAATTTCCTTGGTCAGCAGGGACTGCGAGTATCTAAAAACAAATTACAATATGTGGAGCGAGAAGTGAAATACTTGGGACATTTAGTTCGTGAGGGAAGCGAAAGGGAAGCCTGGAATAATAAAGGGAATAGTGGGGATTCCGCTGCCCAGGAATAAACGGGAATATCATAATGTTTGGGGTTTAATGTGATATTGCAGATTGTGGATTTATTCTTATGCACAAAAGACGAATAAATTATATCTCAAACTATTAGAGGAGGAACCAAAGTGTCTGAGTTGGGAAGAGAAGGAAAAAGAACTATTTAAGAATTCAAAAGAGATCTGATCCATGCCCCCGTGTCCGCCTTACCTTCTCGAGATAAACCTTTCCATCTCTTTGATACCGTAGATAAGTGAGCGGCTTTGGGAGTATTAACCCAGAGGTGGGGAGGAATGAAACAGCCAGTAGCATATCTTTCGAAGCTATTGGATCCAGCATAACGGGGGTGGCCTGAGTGTGTGCAGGCCGTGGCTGCCGCTGCACTGTTGGTGGAAGAAAGCATAAAGCTTATACTTGGGGGACCACAAATAGTAAGCACCACACACCAAGTGAGAACGATCCTAAACCAAAAAGCTGGGTGATGGTTGACACGGATTCTGAAATATGAGGCAATATTTGTAGAAAAGGATGATCTAGTGTTGGTCACGCATAATTGTTTAAATCCAGCTGCCTTTCTTTGGAGAGGAGAAGGAGAATCTCCTCAGAATCCAGAGCACGACTGGCTTGATGTTATAGAATGCCAAACTAAGGTCTGCATGGACCTGAGAGATGTTCCGCTTCATGCAGGAGCCGGACTTTTTACAGACGGATCATCCCATGTGACTGAAAGGAAAAGACATAATAGGTATGCAGTTGTAGATGGGATGAAAGGTAGTGTGGTAGAGGCAGGAAGGTTGCCAAATGGGTGGTCAGCTCAGACCTGCGAACTTTATGCATTGGAAAGTGTCCTTAGGGCGTTAGAAAATAAAGAGGGAGCAGCATACAGTGACTCTCAATATGTATTTGGTGTTGTGCGCACTTTCGGAAAGATATGGCAGGAAAGAGGACTGATCAATAGCCGCGGGAAGGAATTAGCACATGAGGAGTTGTTTAAACGGGTCTTGGAGTCCCTATTACTCCCCCGAGAAATAGCAGTGGTGCATGTAAATGGTCATCAGAAAGGAAATGAACCAGAAGTTAGGGGGAATAGATTAGCCGATGAACTGGCTAAGGAAGCAGACCTAGACCCACAAGGAGTGGTGATTCATTCCCTAATACCTATTGTCCCTGATCCCCGGAAGCTCCTGTATTTTCTGAAAGAATTGAAAAAGAATTGAAAGATTTTGGTGCTGCAAAAAACAGCAGATGGGGATTGGAGGTTACCTGATGGAAGGGAAAATGATAATGTGAGAAATTATGGCTGTCCTATATCAAGGCAGCCATTGGGGAGTACAAACAACGTGTCTTTTAGTTCTTAGGGAATATGGATGTAATGGAATATATATAATTGCTAAACACATATGTGATGGATGTTTCATATGCAGAAAGGTAAATAAGAAAGTCTTGAGAAAACAGACCCCGGGAGGAAGAGACCCGGGATTGAGACTCTTCCAGAGTATACAAGAAGATTATCCTGAACTACCCAGAGTAGGAAGACTAAAATATATGCTGGTCATAGTAGATCATCTGTCTGGTTGGGCTGAGGCATACCCCCGAGCTCCTGCCACTGTGAGTGTGGCGTGTAATACAATATTGGAGCACATAATTCCCCGATATGGGCTAGTGAACCATATACATTCCACCAAGGAACTCATTTTACCTCTAAAGTGTTACAGGGGGTATTGAAAGGGTTGGGAATTTTCTGGGAGTTCCATACTCCATGGCACCCACCATCATCAGGAAGGTTTGAGAGAATGAACCAAACACTCAAATGACAGCTCTCTAAATTGATAATAGAAACCAGACTCCCTTGGACCAAATGTTTACCTATAGCTCTCTTGCGAGTACAAACAGCCCCAAGGAAAAATTTGGGACTATCCCCTATGAAATCATATTTGGATTACCTTACCTGGGAATGAACGGAGAATTGACAATTCCCGAAACTAAAGACTTGTTCTAAAGAAATATATACTGGGCTTGTCCGCCTCTTTGTCTCTCCTCAGGTAACAGAGTTTATTGGCACAGACTCCACCCCTTGAATTCACCGTTCATCCCATCCGGCCAGGAGATTGGGCCTTAGTAAAATCGTGGACAGAGACTAAATTGCAGCCGGACTGGGAAGGGCCATATCAGGATCCTTTGATTACCGAAATTACAATAAGGACAGCGGAGAAAGGCTGGACTCACTACACTCGGATCAAAGGGCCAGTGAATTCTCCAGTTGAGGAAGAAGTCTGGACAGCCGAATGAACGGAAGACCCGCTGAAACTCAGACTGAACAGACTTCGAGTAACTCATTATACAGTGGCGATGCGAGCGTGGGATTATTTCTGTAGGATTGTGAATTCAGTTTTTTTGTGCTTCAGCAGAATTTTTAGAATGCTAGGGATACTTAGAGTTATGATGCTAGCTCTTTTTGGATTGAGATTTTGTCAAATATAATTTCATATGTTTTATTAACAGTCCCTGCGTCTGATAATCCGCAAGAAATAGACGCTGATGCATGCAGTTTAGTAAATTGTGGGATGTCGATAATCAGAGACAGTACCGCAGCTCAGAGATACATCTTAAGTCCTTTGGGGATGGTACTTGGTATAATGGTCTTGTAAAAATACACAGGGTCACCTTCTGGTTTTCTCCCACAATCCAAAGATATGCAGGTGAGGTAAATTGGCCATTCTAAGCTGCATGTTCTGTTCAGGGATGTGTAGGTTATATGCATTAGTCAAGGGTAAATGTCCAGTAATCTGAGAGCAGAATGGTGTTGAGTGGATTATTCTTTGGAACGTCAGTGTAGACTTGTTGGGCCAAATGGCCTGTTTCCACACAGTAGGGATTCCATAAACTTAGAATTGTGTTTCGCTAAACAAAACTGACATTTTTTTTAACTGTTGCATTTAAAACTTACCTTTAACTATTAATTGTCAATATGTAAAATATCTCAATGTTACTGAAATCAATGTTCAAACAAAACACTGCACATAAAGCCACACAAAGATCTTCATGACCATCTGATTACTGTTCAGTGGAATAATCACAGTAAAATTTTATTGTTTCTGAGATCAATCCCCACTATCACAGTAAGGATCTGGTTATCATTCCCTTCAATAAATGCAATCGTTGTCCTGTGGTATTTCAGTTCAGTCGTTATACACCATACTGGTTGTGCAAAGCATGGTTATTCTTTATTATGAAGGGCCAAGGGTTCTAACGGCAAGAAATGTTCGATCTGATTTGATGCATGTTCTCAAACAAGTTTTCACTATAAATATTGTAAAACAATGTGTTTATTTGGTCTTGTTCAACTGCTGATGCTAACATTTTCAGTTCATGTTCATTAAGCATATTTGGAGAAAGTGAGGAAAGCTGTGGTGTTGCAAAAGTGCAGGCACATTCAAAGAGCAGGAGTATCGAAATGATTCCTGATGAAGGGCTTATGCCCAAAACGTCGATTCTGCTTCTCCTTGAATGCTGCCTGACCTGCTGTGCTTTACCGGAACAACACTCTTGCCATTAGAAATATTTGACTGAATATTCAGAAACAATACTAAAAGTTACCTCTGCCAATTTAATTTACTGTGCTTTCTATTGACTGAACTTTTCATGTTAATTGCTCCTCTTTTTCTTCTTAAATCTGATACAAATTTCAAAATACAGAACACATTTTAATTCACAATAATTATAAATTTTCATTCTCGACAAGAAAACCAATGGAAGATGATATAGAATTCTTGAACAGCTTACACATTTGAATGAAAAAACAATTCCTTCTAAAAAATGTTTCCACATCTGTATCTTTTTCTCAATTCAATAATCCTGCAAGTTTATAATTGTCAGTTGATCTCTCTGAATGAGTACCTAATCAATGTCAATGTAACAGCTGAAACATTAACAACAGATTGATAACTGGGTGTTAAAGACCTTATTTGAATCCAACGAATGTTTGGTATTTACTAGAATTCCACCAGAAAACATTCTTGAATCATATTACAAGAAGTGAGATATGTAAGAGATGTACAAACCTTATTTTTATATGAACAAACTCCAATATTTCCAAAGCATTTCATTCTTACGGTCAAAATGAACAGGTGAATGGAAAAATAAAAACAAGTTTCTGACAATTCATAAACTGAACAACAATTACAAACTCACTTTGATCAAAGGACAGAGTAATATTTAGATGAATCACAACATTTAGTTACAAAGTAGGTAATCAGCTGACCGACAAGTAATAGGTGGTAGCATTTGTTAGTTTACTGAAGGAGCTATCAACTTTATTTCCAACTTATAGCACGAGATAATAATGTTTAATGTGTTTCAATTGTTTGAACTTGCCCCTTTGCAACAAACAAAAATCAATCTCATTACTTAGATATCGTAATCTTTAATTCTGCAACATTTTCAAATGTTCTCCAGGAACATATAAGTGACAGAATTAGATACAGGTATCCCCATTATCTGAAAGTAAAGCGTTATTAGAAACCTGACATAAACTGAAAAGGCGTAGATCGAAGAAGCATTAATTTATATGGGAAACACCTCCCCTTTTCTTCGTAAAAGTGAAAATCCTCTTCAGATTTCTTTCTGTTAGAGAAAACAGGGACAGATGTAAATCTTTTGTAAAAGCAAAGTGGCTAAAGCGAATTTTCCAACACATATTTCTTGGTAACCTGATACAAATAAGTATCAGATTTTGTGATTATTGATATAATAGATAAAAGCAGATCTAATGTTGGATTGAAAAGCAGTTCAATCTGTGCTTAGGTACTCGCTAATCAACATTCAGAGCAGCTCTTGATATATTTGTGGTGAAGGTGTGATTTGAAACCTTCCCTCGGGTCTAGTAATAGAGACACTGCCACAGCTCCACAGGCTCCTTTCATAATGTTCCCACTCAGGACGGCAGGACAGCAGTATTATGTTTAATGTGGCTTCTCAAATGAAAACTAATCAACTGTTTATTGTAGTAATTCGAATGGAAATTAATTAGGTAGTTTCTGTGTGTAATGGACTGGAAATTAAACAATATTTTACAATAACAATAGAATGATGGAATGGTGGATTTAAATAAACAGGAATCTCATTACAATTCTTTGAAAGACAAATTGACAAAACTGCGTGATCATTGTACTTTAATTTTAAAAATGCATCAGTCGTTCAATGTGAATATTCAGCCGAAGAGAAGTTCCCTTCCTTTCAACAACGTACAACTTCCACAATTTCAAAATGAACACTCAGTGATAAAGGAAGGAACAAACAGATGCTAATTCTATTTTCTTCACATAAATGTGCGATGAATTTTAAGTAAGGTTCATATATGCAAAAAGGAAACTCTTATTGTGGTTCTAAATACAATAAATGTTGGCATGAAGTGAAACATAATCAAATCAATTTAACTGTGTTTTCTCAGTTAAAATACCGTTCAATATTCAAAGTAGTTATATTGTACACTGTAATATCTTTACATTAATTCAGTGCTGAGACATAATTCCACATTTATACCCCTTATAGTGAAGCAAATTTGTGCCAGGAGCCTGAGCAGGTAGGGGAGGTCTTTACTGAGAACTTTGCTTCAATCTTCACGAGTGAGTGGGACCTTGTTCCTTGTGAGGACAACGTGAAACAGGCTGATATGGTCGAACAGGTCGATGTTAAGACAGAGAATGTGCGGAAAATATTTAAAAATCATGGGGACAGATAAGTCCCCTGGGCCAGAAAGGATATAACTTAGGTTGTTATGATAAAAGGAGGCAAGTGATTACTGTGTTTTGGCAATGATCTTTGCATCCTCACTGTCCACTGGAGTCATACCAGATGATTGGAGGGTGACAAACGTTATTCCCTTATTCAAGAAGGCAATTGAGATGATCCTGGGAATCATCGATGAGTCAGTCTTACATCAATTGTGGGCAAATCTTTGGAGAGAATTCTGAGAGACAGGATTAATGATTATTTGGAAAAGCATAGATTTATTAGAGATGGTTAGCATGGCTTTGTGAGCGGCAGATTATGCCTCACAAGCCTCATTGAATTAATTGAGGTTGTGGCAAACACATTGGTGAGGACAGAGTAGTGGATGTGGTGTATAAGGATTTTAGCAAGGTGTTTGATAAGGTTCTCCATGGTCGGCTCATTCAGAAAGTAATGAGGCATGGGATACAGGGAAACCTGACTGGTTAGATAATAAAGTGGCTGATCCATAGAGGACAGGGTGAGATTAAATGGATAGTTTTCAGCTTGGAGCACGGTGACCAATGGTGTTCTGAAGGGATCAGTTCTGGGACCTCTGCTCTTTGTGATTTTTACAAATGACTTGGATGAGGAAGTGGAAGGGTGTGTTAGGAAGTTTGCCAATGACACGAGGGTTTGTGGAGTTGTGGATAGTGTGGAGGGCTTTTGTAGGTTGCTGGAGGACATTGACAGGATGCAGAGCTGGACTGAAAAGTGGCAGATGGTGTTAAACCTGGGAAAATGTGGAGTTATTCATTTTGGAATTTCAAATTTGAATGCATATTTTCAGATTAAATGCAGGATTCTTGACAATGTGGAGGAACAGAGGGATCGTGGGGTGCCCGTCCATACATCCCTCATAGCTGACATCTGAGGTGATAGGGTTATTAAGACAGTGCATAGTGTGTTGGCTTTCATTAGTGGGGAGGTTGAGATTAAGAGCCACGAGGTTATGCTGCAGCTCTATGGATCCCTGATGAGACTATACTTTGAATATTATGTTCTGTTCTGATTACCTCATAAGACATAGGATGTGGAAGCTTTAGAAAAAGTGCAGATGAGATTTATCAAAATGTTGTCTGGACTGGAAGGCATGTCTTATGAATAAAGGTTGACAAAGCTGGGGCTTTGGTCATTGCAGTGAAAGAGCTTACTTGATAGCTTTGTGTAAGATGATGAGAGGCATAGATAGAGTGGATAATGAAAGACTTTTCCCTACAAAGTGGCATAATTTTAAGATGAATGGCGGAAGTTGTGCGGAGATGTCAGAGATCGTTTCTTTATACAGAGTGGTGAGTTTGTGGAATGCACTGCCAGTGGTGGCAGTAGATTCAGATCCATCAGGGACATCTACGTGACTCTTGGATAGGCACATGGATGATAGTAAATGAAGGGCATGTTGGTTAGTTTGATCTTAGAGTTGGATAAAAGGTCGGAACAACATCGTGACCAAAGGACCTGTACTGTGCTGTACTGTTCTATATTCTATGGATTAAAATTAACAATTATTATATATTAACAACATATAGATTTTCAAAATTCTATTAGAATAATGATAAATTTCATCTTGCTATTTGACTGTACCTCTGCAAAAATGAACAGGAATTATTGAAGGGAAAAGTAATTAGGTTTTTCTAAATTTAAAAGGCTGGGATTACACAGATCATTCAAATGAGCAAAAGTCATATTTTTAACAGTGCGCATTGCATCAGAAATAATGGATTCTTTTGTAGGTGTGTTGATTGGAAATAAAATGGATTTTTATATTACTGTATAGGTACTAGGGAAGATTGCATTAAATTCAAATATAAACTTCACTGTAGTTGTTAGCAAGACTAAACTAAAGCATACTACAATTATTGTCATGCAAATGCCTTAACAATTACTGTTAGAATCCTGAAAAAACAATATATTGTACCATTTTTCAAACAGTCAATAAATTAAATTGTGAACCTCAGTACACTTGTTACCCAGACCAATTATTATGCAATTTTTGTAATGGTAATGACTTGATAACTAATGCTAAAACCTAAACAGATAAATTGGTTCAATACTTTATCAGCATGTTCCACTGAAATTGATTGGATATTTATGAAGATCGGTAAACTGAGGGACAAAACATAATAGATCGCTTGATTGAATTGAAAAAAAAATGAGACAGTGTTTATTGAACAGAATTGTTTTTGTTTAAAATGCAATTGATGCAAGAATAATATATTTTCCTCCATTGGTTTTCTTGTAGAGACATGTTTTTATTTTAATTGGCATGATTCAACGTTGAGATACTTGTGTCAGAGTCGGCAAAGGGGAGAGTGAGAGACAATGAAATTCTAAAAAAAGCAGAAAGTAAAGGAACTGGCGAGCAGAGGAGCTCCAACTGTACTATCTCACCCTGCCCACATCTTATTGGGTAAGTTGGAACGCAGACTAGTCAAGCAACAAGCTGACAGTCATACGCACAGAATCATAGCTTACAATGTTCTAGACACCACCGTCACCATCCCTGTATGTCCTGTTCCACCGGCAGGACATGGATGCAACTGAAATGCTGGAACATGCAGGGTAATGGAGTAAGATCTGCAGAATATGATCAATGTGATTTATTTGACATTTCTCCAGAATATTAAACTCCAGTACAATTTTGAAAAGTTACTAGCATCATCAGACTTGAACTACAAATGTCAGAAAAAGCAAAATCAGAAAGTTACTGCACACTTGGCCAATCCTGAGTATGTGTTGGCTGTAATAGAACTCCCCAGGCTTTACAGCTTTTTGTACTCACCATTGAGAGCAAAAATTTCAGACTGAACTCTGCCCTCTATGCTTTTATAATCAGTTTTTTAGCATATTTCTTTGGCAGCTGCACACACCTTATGACCTTGTTTCTTTCCCAGCTCTAACTCCATTCCCTGTGGCCTTGAGGGACAACCATTTCTGCTGTTTATTCTCTCCTGCCTTCCCCCGTGTGACAGACTGTGTTTATGTCCTTTGTCTCCCCCACCACCACCCCCCCCCCCCCCACCCGACCTTGCTCACAACCTGTTACATTTCTAATGTTTCCCAGACTTCTGTAACTTTCATTGCGCCCCCTGGGTCAATGGCACGAGTTTTGAGTTCTCTTCCTCCTGAGATAATCAGAATTTTTCTGGTTGCAGTTTCCCCCAGACTTTATTTTGAAAAGCAGAGCATTTGTGTCAGAGTCAAGTATTTGTGAGCCTTCATCCCCAATTCCTAGCATTTGGATTTCTACTCAGGGAAAAGACCTTGTCTGTTTACCCTATCCATGATACTAATGATTTTATAAACCTCTACGGAGGTCATCCCTCAGTCTCTGATGCTCCAGGGAAAGAAAGCCCCAGCCTTTTTGCTCTCTTCCTGCAGCTCAAACACTTCCAACCCTGGCAATATCTTTGTAAATCTTTGTTGACCCTTTCAAGTTTCACAACATCCTTCCGATTGATGGAGAACAGAATTGCACACAATATTCCAAAAGAGGCCTAACCAATGTCCTGTACATGACCTTCCAACTTCTATACTCAATGCTCTGATCAATAAAGGAATGTATTCCAAACACTTTCTTCAATATCCTATCTACCTGCAACTCTATGTTCATGGAAATATGACCCTGCACTGCAAGATATCTTTGTTCATCAACACTATCTAGGAAAGTGCCACTAAGTGTATCAGTCCTGTTAAGATTTGCTTTTCCAAAATGCAGCATGTCACATTTATCTGCATTAATCTCCATCTGCAACTTCTCACCCATCTGAACAACATCCTGTTGTAATCTGAGCCAACCCTCTTCGCTGTCCACTATACCTCCAATTTTGGTGCAATCTGCAAACTTACTAAATATACCTCCTATGCTCATATCTAAAGCATACGTATAAACGACGAAAAGTAGTGGACCCAGCACCGATCCTTGCGGCACTCTACTGGTCACATGCCTCCAATCTGAAAAACAACCCTCCACCACCACCCTGCCTTCTACATTTGAGCCAGTTCTGTATCCAAACGGCTAGTTCTCCCTGTATTCCATGAGATCTAACCTTGCTAACCAGTCTTCCATGGGGAACCTTGTCGAGCGTTTTACTGAATTCTATAGATCATGTCCACCTCTCTGCCCTCAACAATCCTCTTTGATACATCTTCAAATGTATCTTCAAATAACTCAATCAATTTTGTGAGACATGATTCCCCATGTACATAGTCATGCTGATTATCACTAATGAGTCCTTGCTTTTCAGAACACATGCACATCTTGTTCCTCAGGATTCCCTCCAATAACTTGCCCAGCATCAATGTCAGGCTCACCGGTCGATCGCCCCCTAGCTTGTCCTTACCACCTTTCTTAAATAGTGGCACCACGTTAACCAACCTCTCGTCTTTTGGCATCTCACCTGTGATAATCGATGATACAAATATCTCAGCCAGAGGCCCAGCAATCACATTCCCAGCTTCCCAGAGTTCTCTGGTTCACCTGATCAGATGCTGGGGATTAACCAGTCTTTACGGGTTACAAGACACCCAGCACGTCCTCGTCTGTAAGATGGACATATTCAACATGTCGACATCTATTTCCCCACATTCTATATTGCCTATGTCCTTCTCCATAGTAAACACTGATGCAAAACATTCAGTTACTATTTCTCCCATCTCCTGCTGCTCCACACATAGGCTGCCTTACTGATGTTTGTGGAGCCCTATTCTCTCTCGAGTTACCCTTTTGTTCTTAATGTATTTATAAACACCCTTGGGATTTTTCATATCCCTATTTGCCAAAGCTATCTCATGTTCCCTTTTTGCCCTCCTGATTTCCCTCTTAAGTATACTCCTACTGTCTTTAATGCTCAGGGTTCTTTGGGATCTTTGGATTGGAATAAATGCAAAATATTACATCTTGAAAAAACAAACGAGGGTAGACTTACATTAATTAAAAACAGGGCCTCAAGTTGTGATATGGAACAAAGAGGCTGAGGGGTTCGGGTCTTTCAAGTCTGTGTCACATGTAGACAGGGTGGTTAAGAAGGTGCTTAGCACAATTGCCTTCATTGCTCAGACCTTTGAGTACAAGAGTTGGGACATTATTTTGGATGTTGGGGAGGCCTTTTCTGGAATTCAGTGTCCAGTTCTGGTCATGCTTACATCAGGAGGACATTATGTAGTTGGAGCAGATTCAGAAGAGATTCACCAGGATGTTGATGGGAATGGTTAGTTTGAATTATAAGCAGAGGCTGGATATGCTGCGACTTCTTTCACTGGCGCGCAGGAGGCTGAGGAGTGACCTTATTAGACGTTTCTCAAATCATGGAGGGGTGGTATCAGTAATTTGAACAGCAGGTGTCCTTTCTAGGAAGGGACGCGATTCAAGACTGGGTACATACCTTTTAAGGTGACAGCAGAACGGCTTTAAAAAGGCGTTCGGGAATTTTTTTTATTTTTGTTCAGACAATGGTTTGTGTGTGGAATGAACTATCAGAGGAAGTGGTAGTTGTGAATCAAATTACAATTTTAGGGGGCACAGTGGCTCAGTAATTAGCCCTGCTGCCAGGGCCCCAGGTTCGATTCCAGCTTTGAACAACTGTCTCTGTGGGACTTGAACATTCTCCCAGTGTCTGCATGGGTTTCTTCCAGGTGCTCCAGTTTCCTCCCAAATGAGAGAGCAGCCCTATGGTCTGCTAGGACAATGCTGCCTTTACCTTTTACACATTGATGCCACTGTGTCTCTGGGATGGGGAGAGGAAATGCTGAAGGTAGTGGATGGGACACCACTCAGGCACAGTGCTTTGTCCTGGAGGATGTTCCCTTTATTTAAAAGTGTTGGGGGCTGCACTGATGCAGGCAAGTGGACAATGTTCCAACAGAATCCTGATGTGTGCCTTATAAACAAGCAGACATTGGGGAATCAGGGATTTGGGGAAACTGAGGTGTTCTCCTTGTAGCAAAGGCAATTGAGAGGAGCTGTGACAGAGGGGTTTAGAAAAGTTACACGTTATAATAATAAATCTTATACCCATCAGCTCATTATACAAGGATTACAGGACACACATTAGAGGTTTGGGAAGATTCAAAGGAGAACTTTTATGCAGCAAATGGGATTCAGATGGAATACAATGCTCACACACAATATAAATATCCAGGTCCTGATAAATTGACTAATTCAATCAGAGTTAGGTGTTAAAATGACTGAGATTACCATCTGAATATGCACCTGTAGTATCCTGTCATACAAGTTTATAAAATCTGTCACTATCAGTTCAGGTTAGAAACTCGCACCATCCCCTCCTCCTGGCCCAGGAATACTGGATACATTACCCCTTGTGGAGGTCAGCAGTCAGTTCAGGTGCAAATCTATGTGGGTTTCTAGGAGTTTCCACCTTGGAATTTCATGTGACTGAACAGGGCAGATCTTTGACACATGGGACTGAATATTCCAAGAGTCAGTGAGATGTGAAGAGCAGGATTTACTTCTTTTTTACTGTTCCGTGTTGCTGCTGTGGTTCATCAATAAGACATAGGGGGTGAAAGGCTCATGCAGCTCGATGGGCAAGTTGTCTCCATTCTGACCAATGGGCAGCAAGCACCTCCCATCGAGTATCTCTAAAAACAGAACAACTCTGCATGCTTCACACTGCCCACTGCTCCCAGTAAATGTTTAGAAGAATGGAGGGGGGGGGGCGGGGGGGAACTCCTGGAAAAGGCATAACTGTAAAGTTCTAAGAGGATTGTGAAGAGAGAGAGATGCACAAGAGAAGGGGGCAACAAGATGTCAGATGGAGTATAATTTGGGAAAAAGTGAAGTCGGTCTTTTTGGAGGGGATGATAAGAGAACAGAGTGCTATTTTCAGGGTGAAAACTGTAGAAAGCTGCACCACAAAGGGATCGGGGCGGTAATTGTGCAGGAAACACTGAAAGCTCGCAGATTCTGGGTCAGTCATGAAATCAAGGGTTCATTTCAGATTCGTCAAGTTTAAGGTAACACCGACATGGGTAAGGGGTTTCAGTAACAATGGAGCTAGGGTGAGGTGGAGACAAGCAACATTTTAGAGATTGGAAATCCTGGTGTTTGTGATTGCGTAATGTCTGATCAGAAGGTCACCTTGGGGTTACAGATATGACAGCAATTTTGTGAAGAGTCTAGTTCTATCTCAGACTGCACCCAGAGAGAGGGACGGGCTCAGCAGTAAGGGAAAGGAATTTGTAATAGCAACTGAAGGTAATGGGTTTAACCGTAACAATGTTTCTTTGGAGGAAATTGCAGTTAATCGAGTAGTGGGAATGTGATAAGCAGTTTGGTAACTGAGCAACAGTGGAGCAATGGAGAGGGATGGTGGGGAAGGAGAGCTGGACATCGTCAGTGTACATGTGAAACCTCACACTGTGCTTTTGGACAATGTCACTTCCTGGCAGTGCGTAGGTGAGAAACAGGAGGGACCAAGGATAGATCCTTGAGAGACACCAAATACAAGGAATTCGGAAAAGAAAGGGAGAGTGGAGATGGAGCAGGATTTACAAATGATGGTGAGGTCAAATGTTAGTTTTTTTGCAGAATGGTTGAGAAGGACATAACCAAAAAAGACAGACAGACAGAACAAGGAACAATACCTGTGAATTGGGGAGGGGGAGTGATGAGGAGGAAACAGAGTTGGAATGTCTGTAGTTTAGTGAGACGAGTAAAAGATCAAGATGAGCTCTGATAAGGCTTGACAAGAGACTGGAGAAAGATGTAAGTTTGGGACAAAAATCAGGAACACCATGTGAGGCAGTTAGTCTCGGTGGGCTAGTGGGAGGGAGAGAAGCAGCAGAGGCAGCTGATCGGATTGTCTCAGTCTTAGTGACAGAGATACTCAATGTGTTCCTTGCTCTTGTTGTTGGAGGGAAGGCTGAAGGAGACAGGATAATGGACAGTGTTTTACAAAGAAACAAAACCAGGGTTAGTGATATTTAAAATGAGTGAACAAACCTAATGTATTTAAATTTTATCCAGAATATTAAAATGTACAACTGAAGTCCTTGTTTGAATCTCAGCTCGGCAGATGGTAGAATCTGAATTCAAGAAAAAAATAACTGGAATTAGGAATCTCCTGATCTCCATGGAACTATTGTCAATGGCGAAAAAAATCCTGCCAACCTGACAGTCGCCCAACAAGCTACTCACTGTATTAATCACTGCAAAGTCTCAACAAAGGAATGAAACTGGATGGACCACTTGGCATCTAACAAGGCATTAGGAAATACAACCACAGAATCAGCCCTCTCGACTCTGCAACATCCTGCTCACTAACATCTGTTTTTTTTTTGTGCCGAGCTGTCTCACAGACTAGTCAAGGAACAGCCTGACATCGTCATACTCACAGAGTAACCCCTTACAGATAATAGCCAGACACCGCAATAACCATCCTTAGATAGACTGTGATGATGGAACAGTACAACAGGTCAGGCAGCATCCGAGGAGCAGGAGAATCGACGTTTTGAGCCTAAGCCCTTCATCAGCCTGACCTGCTGTGCTTTTCCAGCACCAGACCCTTGACTCTGATCTCCAGCATCTGCAGTCTTCACTTTCTCCTGAAATCTCTGGATATGTCCTGTCTCACCAGCAGGACAGACCAGGCAGAGGTGATGGCACAGTGGTGTACACACAGGAACCATTTGCCTTGGGAGTACTCAGCATTGACTTTGGACACCAGGAAGTCACATGGCTCCTGCCGATTACCACGTACCGTGCTCCCACAGCTGATGAATCAGTGCTCCTCCATGTTGAATAACACCTGGAGGAAGCACTGAGGCAATAAAATGGTGACAAGGCTCCTCTGGGTACAGGATTTCAATGTCCTCTACCAAGAGTAGCTCAGCAGCAGGATTACTGACTGAGCTGGTCGGGTCCTCAAGGACATAGCTGCTCAACTGGGTTTGCAGCAGGTGGTAACGGAACCAGCAAGTGGGAAAAACATACTAGATCTTATCAGTATGAATCTGCCAGCTGCAAATGCATCTTTCCATGACAGTATCGGTAAGAGCAACCATCCCACAGTCTTTTTGGAGACAAAGCCTCACCTTAAAGTTAAGAAAAAACCTCTATTGTGCTGAGTGGTACCATCACCGTGCTAAATAGGACAGATGTAGGAACTCAAACTGGATCTCTCTGAGGCATTGTGGGATAACAACAGCAGCAAAACTGTACTCCAGCACAATCTGTAATCTCATGGGTTTGTAAATCCTGCACTCACCCATCACAATGGACAGGAAAGGACAGCATGCCATGAGCAGCACCAGATTTCCCAAAAACTGAAGGGTACACCTGGTGAAGCTACCAAGCAGGACTATCTTCACATCAAACAGCATCAGCAGCAAGCAACAGATCTTAGTGATCCCACAACCAATGGATCAGATCAGAGCTGTGCAGTTCTGCCACACCCAGTTGTGAATGGTAATGGACAATTAAACAACTCTTTGCAGGAAGCACCACAAATATCCCCACCCTTACTGATGGAGGGGTCTCACACATCCATGCAAAAGACAAGATGACAGCATTTGCAGTAATTTTCAGCCAAATGCAAAGTGAGATGATCCAAGTCAGCCTTCTCCACTGGTTCCTAACGTCACAGATGTGAGCTTTAAGCCAGTTCAATTTAGGTCGAACAATATCGAGAAATGGTTAAGTAGTGTAAAGGCTGTGGGTCCTGCTAACATTCTGGCAATAACACTGATAGATTGTGCTCCAGAACTTACCACCCACCAATTCACGTACCGCTCCAGCACTGGCATCTACCGACAATGTGGAACATTGCCCAGGGATATTCAACACGAAAACACAGGGCAACCAACCCAGGCAATTTCCATCGATCAGTCAACACTCGATCAGCAGTAAAGTGATGGAAGTAATCATCAACAGGGCATTCAAATAGCAGCTGCTCAGCAACAGCCAGCTGAGTGACACTAATTTTAGGCTCCACCAGGGCCACTCAGCTCCCGATTGTGTTACTGCCCTGATTCACAACCTGACAACCAGCTGAATCCCAGAGGTGAGGTGAGTGTGACAGCCCAGTCCCACTCCAACACCACTATTTCTAGGTGATTCCACCCTCATCTCAGCTCATATACTGAAACTCTCATCCATTGTGTGTCATCTCAAAACTTAATTATCCAAACACACTCCTGGCCAGCCTCCCAAATTCAACCTCCCTGTAATCTCAAGAAAAAAATGAAAGCTCTATCACCGACGTGTTCACTTCTCTCAAACATGTTCATCCATCAAAAGGCTCCTATTCATAAGCAACAACAATTTAAAATTCTCATTCTTGATGTGATTCCTGGCTGTTATCATCCCTAGCTCCCTGCACCACACATCCTTTGTCGAGGTCTCAACCCATTTTCTTCGAGACTCCCAACGATTTGTTAATTCATTACTTCAACTGTGTAGCTGATTCTACAGTTACTAAAGCAACATGGTCTGGAATTTGCAGACAAAACCTCACAGGTCTGCTTTTTACCTTTAAGAAATCCCTCAAAGCCTGCTTTTTGGCAATGCTTTTGGTCACCTGAAATAAAATCTCCATCTCTGGCCTTATTTCTAAAGTTCTCAATAGTATTTTTGTAAAATTATAAGCATGATAATAAAACTACAAACAGTTCTTGATTTGGACATCATCTTCAAATAATCACTTTTGCTGAATGAATACTCTGTAATGTCTCTTACCCAACCACATTGTGGGAGCACCTTCATCACACAAACTGCAGCTGTACAAGAAAGTCAAACATCACCCTCTCCACAAGCAATAGGGCTTTGTCATTAATCACTGGTATCTGTGGAAGGAGAAACACAGTTCGTGTTTCAGGGAGTGCAAAATGGATCACAGGGAATGAAAATGGTGCAGAATTTGATAGTCATAAATGGAAGGAAAATACACTTGCTTGTTGGAAAAAAGAATTCTTGATTCAAAAATATTCAAGAAAAAAGTAATCTGATAATAGAGCAGTACATGGTCAGGGGCTGGGCCGCAGTGAAAAACTCATTTACAAAGGGTCTATAAAAGTAATAATAGAGTAGTAAACAGACCAAAAATATACCCATGGTTCGAGACTGAGGAAGCTAGATATTGACAAAGTGGTTATGAGGGAGCCCAGAGGTGAATCAGAGCAGTATTGGCTGCAATGATCACAATGACTCGATCCCAGAGAAAGGCTGCACATGCGCCTTGCTGCACCTTGCCCCCTACAAAGTTGGCGGCGGTGCACATGTCCAGTGAATCGTTGTCCCGAATAAAGATGGCGGCGCTCACTCAGGCCTGCAGCCGCTGAAGCAAACTCTCCAATTACTGCAAACACGGGACTGGGGCGTTCAAATTTGTGTTTTCCGACGTGCACAATTTGTTTGGAAAACCTCTCCGCTCATAGCAACACAGTTTTTCTCCCGTTTCCCTGTTTATTTCTTTCCTTACCGTATCCTTTCCCGAGCATTCATTTCATCAACTCTGCGCCGCGCGCGAGGGTGATCACATGCTTTGGTTTAGCTCCGCCCTTCATTCACTTTGATTGGTTGGAGGACCAACATCACGCTCGGTCCTCCAGCTCCGCCCACCGTCCTTTCATGGGCCCGGTGCTGACATCAATCACCCGCGGGTCACTTTGTTGGCTCGAGCAAGCGCAGTGCGTCCTGCTTTAGCTGCTATGTTGGGTAATGTGATGGGAGTGTTCACTGAGGGCAAGAATTCCCTTTGATTGAGCTCTGCAGTAGATTTCCTTTATTTATGGAGGGAATTGCCTTCCCACTCATGACTGTATAGCTGTGATTGATGAAACAATGCCATCTGAACCAGTACATACACACCCCATTTTCACAACATCTGTGATCTTTAGCACATTGTATCACACTCTTCTTTGGAAACAAAAAAAACATGAAACGGAGCCTCAAGGAATCGGAGCAGGAGTAGGACATTCATCGCCTTCAGCTTGTTCCCCCATTCTATCAGATCATGGCTGGGCCAATCCAGACTTCAAAACCCCTTTTATGCTTGATCCGCATAGCCCTCAACTGCTCAATATTTCAAAAATCTATCTGCCCTCTTTTAAAATAAATTGAAATAGTAGGGAATCTGTGATTATATGTGGAAACAGGCCCTTCAGCCTGAAGCCAGAACAACACTCCAAAGAGTAACCCAACCATTCCCCTCCCACATTTAACTTTCACAATTGTTTGGGTGAGAAAATTCTAGTCATTCACTGAGAGAAAAAAATCTTTAATTTTTCTAAAATGAATGTTCCCTTATGTAATGTCCCCTGGTTTGAGACTTCACTGGTGCTAGAAGATCTAGTCAACATCTACCCTGTCAAGCTCCTCAGAATCAAGATCACCCCTGCTTATCTATTCTAGATAGCTCAACCCTTTTGTCGTCAAAGCAGCTAACTGAATCTTTTTTGAATGGTCTCTGATGTTAGTTTATCCTTTATTAAATATGGGAGCTAACACTGCATACAGTACTCTACGTGAGTACTCAGCAACAGCCATTGTGGTTAACCAATCCTCAGTCCATGCTAATACATTACCCCGATACCATGAGCTCCTAAATTGTGCAATTAACTTTTATGTAGCACCTTATCATTTGCATTTTTAAAAATCCAAATACAAGACATCATTGGCTTGCCCTTTATCACCCTGCTTGTTATGTCCTCAATGAACTGTCGCAAATTTGTCAAATATAGTTTCTCTTTCACAAAACCCAGTCTACCATGTTTAATGATAAGCTTTCCTAAATATCCTGCAATTTCTTACTTTAATATTCGACTCTGTAGATTCTTTCAGTAGATTTGCAAAGTATAATTCCCCTCTCTTAAATCCATGTGGACTCTGTCCAATCCTGTTACTGTTCGGTAAGAAACTTGACTGTACTCCAATGTAGTTAGTAAATGTATCTGTATTTATTTTTAAAAATTGATTACTTATAAATGCTGGACCCATGCAATATCAATGAATTAGTGACTCTGAAATTGGGTTATAATGTTTTTTCTGTTAATTTTTTTTCGTAGTGTGTTATGCAGACAGCACCAAGTGATCACTCTAAATTGTGAGTAACTTTGAAAATGTGAGAAACAAAGCCCACTCACTTCAATAATTTCAGTCCGAGACAAGATCTGAATCAGTAGTGTCATTTATTTTACACTTGCAAGTGGGTGTGATGTCCATTGTCTACAAGGCAAGGGACATACACACACCAAATTCAATTCATACACAACATTTATATGATTTGATGTCTATTGTTTTACACTGCTCCCTCCCCTGTTTACATCGTCCACTTCCCTAAGACCGGCCCCCATTACCCCTGTTTATCTCTTGCCTTATCCGGCCTTGTGTGTGACAAAATGCTTATTCCTGGCCTCACAAGGCTGTTTGACCTCATCCTGCTGTAGGTCATTGTTAGGCATATTCTTTCTTCATCATTACTCACCCCCTTCATCTGTGCCTTTCCCGAGGCCATTCTGATCTCTATGACCCTTTTAATTGGGGTTTGTCCTGTGTTTTTGTAAAATTGGGAAGCAGAAGGTTATACCTACTGTTTGTACAGGCGTATCTCGCTTAACTTCATCCCCTCACAACATCTTATCTACTTGCCCATAATGTCTACCTTCTGACATACAGTTTTAGCTAATGCAAAAACAATTATATATTTCCTCCACATCGTTTCCATTCTTGTTGACTCAGCTCTTGGCTAAAACAATTACACACTGGTGTGAGTTCATTTTACTTTGTAAGATCGAATTGCGGAATTGCAGAAGTAATATTAATTTACCTATATCTCACAATTTCCCCCTTTTCGTTAATTACCATTTGTTATCTTCTGCATTTTTCTTTTAGGGGCACCTGTTTCATCAAGGCTGTTTCAATCAGTCTTTGGGTGAGCCCTCGTATACAGGGTATGATCATTTTTATTAATTGTTACCCACCAAAAGAGAGCTGACTCAAAGCCTGCTGCAATCTGGTTACAAGCCTTGAATTCATCAGGTACGCCCCTAGGGACTCCTACCGAATCGAGATAAATCCTGTCATCGAAAGAAGTGTCTAACAGTAATCTCTTACCCCTTCCCTTTTTCCCTCCTATCTTTTCCTTCTCAAATGCCAGGGTAAATGGAATTGCCAATTGTACAATTGCACATATTCCTCTCCAATCTGGAGGTAGCGTGGGTCTCAATATTTTGCCTCCACAGTCCCACCACAGATCCGCTCGGGGAACCTTCAGAGCTGAGTAGTTCCCTCCCTTCTCCATTTCGGTTACATTCTTAATTTCTGTACATAATTTCAGCTCCCCCAAATCTTTCGACTTACTTGTACCTCGTCTACGCACACACGACGTGTGATTTCCAACTGCGGCAGAAAACAGGGGGGGGAGCTTTTACATCTTTCTTCTCCAAGGAGGGAACATCAGAGATAGGGAGGTACAATTCCTATCATTCCACGCAGTCTCATCCTGATACAGGGCTATCATACATTTCATGCCCTTCCTGTCTCGCTTCCACCCGAGCGGAAAGGAAACCACCTGGGCCACTGTCCGACCGGAGGCACATGCATAGCAATTGGTCTTGTACAGACTTTTCACAGTATACTTTACCCATTCAACCCAGGCATTTGCATCACCGTACCCAGTTTCTATTTCAATGGTCTGTTTCAAGTCCTTTACCTCTATAAATTTTACTACTTTAGGATCAGTGGGAGGGGTGAAAGATTGTATCTTATTACCCAGTAGTTCTACCCGTTTTCCCTGTCCTACGCTAATTCAAAAACAATAGCCCAAGAAATCCTTCCCATTTGCTTTCATTTCTATCCCAAATGTTTCATTTCATTGTATCTCATAGGTGCCCCCCCCCCCACCCACCAGGATTGTTTCGTGCCATGTGGTTTTCCTTATCATTAGGTATATTGGGTTACACTTTTTATCGGGACAATCGCGAGCTGGTCGGAAGGGGGTCTGGTGCACTGTGATGAGACCACTATACTAAGTACCATCCCCAAGGCTATCCCCATAGGACTTAAGATGTATCTCAGAGCTGCGGCACTGTCTCTGATTATCTACATCCCCACAATTTACTAAGCTGCATACATCAGCGTTTATTATTTGTGGATTATCAGACTTGGGGACCGTTAATAATACATATGAAAATGATATTTGACAAAATCCCAATACTAAAAGGGCTCACATCATATCTCTAGCAGCATCCCCAGTATTCTAACCATCATGCTGAATATACAATCTTACAGAAATAATCCCGCGCTCGCGTCGCCACTGTATAATCAGTTACTCAAAGTCTCTTTAGCCTGAGTTTCAGCGAATCTTGCGTTGATTCGGCTGTCCAGACTTCTTCCTCAACTGGAGGGTCCACTGGCCCTTTGATCCGAGTGTAGTGAGTCCAGCCTTTCCCCACCGTCCTTATCGCTGTTTCAGGGGTCAAAAGAGCCTGGTACGGCCCTTCCCAGTCCGGCTGCAATTTAGTCTCGGTCCATGATTTTACTAAGATTCAATCGCCCGGCCGGATGGGATGAACGGTGAATTCAAGGGGTGGAGTCTGTGCCAATAAACCCTGTTTCCTGAGGAAAGATAAAGAGGAGGATAAACCCAGTATATACTTCTTTAAAAACAAATCTTTAGTTTCGGGACTTGGCAATTCTCCATTCGTTCCCAAGTAAGGTAATCCAAATAAGATTTCATAGGGGGATAGTCCAAAATCTTTCCTTGGGGCTGTTCGTACTCGCAAGAGAGCTATAGGTAAACATTTGATCCAAGGGAGTCTGGTTCCTATTATCAATTTAGGGAGTTGTCGTTTGAGTGTTTGGTTCATTCTCTCAACCCTTCCCGATGATGGCGGGTGCCATTGAGTATGGAACTCCCAGGAAATTCCCAACCCTTTCATTACCCCCCCGTAACACTTCAGAGGTAAAGTCAGTTCCTTGGTCGGAATCAATATGGTTCACGAGCCCATATAGGGGAATTATGTGCTCCAATATTGTTTTAGACACTCCACTCGCAGTGGCGGTAGCTAGGGGGTATGCCTCAACCCAACCAGATAAATGATCTACTATGACAAGCATATATTTTAGTCTGCCTACCCTGGGGAGTTCAGTATAATCTACTTGTATACTCTGGAAAGGTCTCAGTCCTGGGTCTCTTCCTCCTGGGGTCTGTTTTCTCAAGATTTTCTTATTTACCTTTCTGCATATGATACATCCCTCACATATTTGTTTAGCAATTGTATATATTCCTTGACATCCATATTCCCTAAGAACCAAATCACACATTGCTTGTACTCCCCAATGGCTGCCTTGGTGTAGGACAGCCATAATCTCTCGCATCATCATTTTGTTCAACATTCTCCTTCCATCAGGTAACATCCAATGCCCGTCTGCTGTTTTTACAGCGCCTAAATCTCTCAATTCTTTTTCTCCACTTTCAGTAAATATAGGAGCTTCCCGAGGAACTGGGACAGTAGGTATTAGGGAATGAATCACCACTTCTTGTGGGTTCAGGGCTGCTTCCTTAGCCACTTCATCGGCTAATCTATTTCCCCTAACCTCTGGTTCATTTCCTTTCTGATGACCATTTACATGCACTACTGCTATTTCTCGGGGGAGTAATAGGGATTCTAAGACCCGTTTAATCAATTCTTCATGTACTAATTCCTTCCCCCACCTCTGGGTCAATACTCCCAAAACCGCTCCCTTATCCACGGTAGCAAAGAGGTGGAAAGGTTTATCTCGGGAAGGTAAGGCTAACACAGGGGCATGGATCAGATCTCTTTTTCCTCATCATCCCAACTTAGACATTTTGGTTCCCCCTCTAATAGTTTGAGATATAATTTCTTAGTCTTCTGTGTATAGGAATCAATCCACAATCTGTAATAACCCATGAGACCCAAAGATTTGTGTAACTCCCATTTAGTGCTGGGCAGCGGCATTCCCACTATTCCCTCTCTCCGTTCCGGGCTTATCTTTCGCTTTCCCTCACTAACTAAATGTCCCAAGTATTTCACTTCTTGCTCCACATATTGTGGTTTGTTTTTAGATACTCGCAGTCCCTGCTGACCTAGGAAATTCAATAATTTGTAAGTGGCTTCTACTACTCTTTCTCTTCTTTTTCCTGTTACTAAGAGGTTGTCTACATACTGCAACAGAGTAGTCCCCTTGGGGCTGCTAAATTTCTCCAAAGTTTGTTCTAACATCTGTCCAAATAAATTCAGGGATTCCATAAACCCCTGGGGGAGCACAGTACACCGGTATTGCTGTTTCTGTCCTGTCTTAGGGTCTTCCCACTCAAAGGCAAACAAATTCCTACCTTCCTCTGCCAAGGGACAAGCCCAAAAGGCATCCTTTAAATCTATCACACTAAACCATTTGTGGTCATGAGGGATCTCACTTAATAATGTATCGGGGTTTGGCACCACTGGGTGCCTGATCTGTACTATTCGATTTAATGTTCTCAAATCCTGCACCAATCGATAAGTTCCATCGGATTTCCGCACTGGTAGGATTGGGGTATTATAAGGATACATACATGGTCCCAACAGTCCATCTCTCATCAATCCCTCTATTACTGGCTGCAGTCCTCGTTTACCTTCTGTGGAAATGGGATATTGTCGCTCACAGACAATGTCCCCTTTCCTTTTTAAACTTACTTCAAGGGGAGGGATCTGCAGTTTTCCACAATTCCCTTCCCTAGCCCATACAATAGGGTCTATCTCTCTCTCCACATCCTCTGTCAATATTGTCATTTGTACAACTAATTTTTTTTCCTGAATTCCAATCCCCAGTTCTAAGAGGATAATTAAGTCTCTCCCTAGTAAGTTACTTCCTATATCAGGGATATACAACAGTTCCCCTGTGACCCAATCCTTAGGACCTTCTATCATCATAGGTTAAAATACTGGAAGAGTAAATCCTTCCCCCTTTTACCCCCGAAACAGTAATTGATCGTGTTGACATTCCTACTTTCTTTGGTTTAAAATTCAGCGATGACCGTGCTGCCCCCGTATATACTAGGAAGACTACCTCTTCCCTACAGGGTCCCACCTTCAGGTTTATCAAGGGTTCCTGGTGGGTCCCTGGGGGCAGGAACCCCTGACACCCCTATTCTTCATCAAAATTCATAAGCGGAATTGCCCTCTCTTCCCTTTTCAGAGCAGGACACTGCCGCTTAAAGTGCCCTATCTTTCCGCAATCATAGCATCCTGCCTGTGGAGACCTCCAGCTCTGCCCCTGTCTCTCGAACCCTCTATCAAACGCTCCCCCTTGTCCTCTCTATCGGACATGCTGCCACCCACCGCTCCGGTTGCTCACTATTGGTTCCATTCTTTTCTTAACTACCTCATCAACTGTAGCTACCATCATTTTCACCTTCTGTTTTTGTCTCTCATCCTCTCTCTTAACAAACACTTTCTGTGCCTCTCTTAACAATTTATCTAATGGCTTTTCCATCCACCCTTCTATCTTCTGTATCTTTCTCTGTATGTCTGGCCATTCCTTTGTCACAAAATGTACTTTCAAAAGAACCTGTGGCACTGGGTCCTCAGGGTTCATTCCAGAATATTTCTGCATTGAGTCTCTTAATCTTTGTAAGAAAGCTGAGGGAGTCTCACCTTTCTCCTGTCTAACATAAATACTTTAGTCAAATTCTGTGACTTCGGAACTGCCTCTCTTATTCCTTTTAGAATCAGGTCTTTCAATTCCCTCATTTCTTCTTAATACTCCGGGTTTTGATCTTCCCACTGGGGGTCTCTGAGGGGAAACTTCGTCTCTCCCTGTCCAGCATCCCCATCTCCAATGGGGTGTTCCCTGTCCCATATTTAATGGCTGCTCCCCGTATAAGTCTCCTTTCTTCCCTAGTAAATAGTATATTCCAATAGACATTAACTCAGCCCAGGTATACAGACTGGGCCCCGAAAATTGATCAATTTGTTCAGACAACCCTACCGGATCCTCAACCAGGACATTCATTTCCTTTTTTAAATGTTCTGACCTCCCCACTGCTGAGGGGGGCACTTACAAACCCAATCGCTTTGTCCCCTATTGGTACCCCCCGAAGGGGATAAATCATTACGTTCTTCCTTTTTTTTCTTTTTTAAAGAAATATTGCAATATTTCTAGCTCCCCATAACATCAAACACCAATTCATCAATTCATGCTTGACTAACTTTAAAGCCTGTTCCAAACTTGTAAATATATTTATATATTTACGTTCATTTATTCAGTATTTAATATTCAAAATGTAAAATGCATACAGTTCCCAATTTTGAAATCCACTGTAATCACCCACTTTTAGTCCCTTAATTTAAATCCAAAATTAGTTTTCTTAAGTAGTCCTGACCAATCATTGCTCAATTA
The DNA here is from genome assembly GCF_047496795.1 of Chiloscyllium punctatum. Lineage (NCBI taxonomy): Eukaryota > Metazoa > Chordata > Chondrichthyes > Orectolobiformes > Hemiscylliidae > Chiloscyllium > Chiloscyllium punctatum. The sequence continues at coordinate 36,381,242 of NC_092759.1, read as the reverse complement.
CAATACTATAGGTCGTGAAATAATCAGATCTGCCTTAAAAGAATTTGTCTACTCAAGTTTAAAAAAAAACTTCTAATGCATGAACAATGGCCGAATCCAAGGTCACAGATATTAACCATAGGATCTTGTTTTTACTACAATCTAATGTTGAACTGAAACTTCAACTGTCCTCCATAAATCGCTTTTATGTAAAAATAAAAGAGATTACTTAGAAACTGATAGTAAGGCAGTCATGACCTGTAAGAAGAACAGGAGTTAACATTCTATTTTTTTCATAATCTCTATAGGATCCTTAACCTTAAAAGAAATCATGTTAAGTTTCCATAATAAAAATCAGATTCAAAACAGTCCCGGAACTCAAGCTCCAGGGAATAAAACACAAACATTCAATGACCAACAAACAAATGTGCATTCAAACCAAATCACAAAGGGTTAAACTTTCTACCAGCTGTTCAGCTCTTTTCATTCTCTCTCTCTCTCTCTCACTCATTGACAAATAAATTCAGATATTTACAAACCCAGTCTTTGTCAGACCTGTATTTTGGCCAGAAGTGGCGGGATGAAGAATGGATCCCTTAGTCCATACGAAGCAACAATATTTAATCATCTGTTTCCCTTGTACAAGTATTATTTTGCCAAATTCCACAACATCTTGCCCAAACGACTTTCTGGAGGTATGTTGTAAGGGACCCCGTCTCCATTTCCATTGCCTCTTCCTTCTTTTGTTTTCCCGGAGGCCTTTTCCTTACCCACAGCACAACCCATATTGAGTTCCTTCGTTAGTCCCTTATTAACTACTAAAACTCAATCCCGGCCACCAAGGCAATACATAAAAGTCAGGTTTCTTACCTTGGTCTGTGCACAGAGTTGCCTGACCCCTTTGTGCCGTATTGTCTATCGAGCTTCTATCACTGTCTGATTCAGATGTCTCTCTTGTGGGATTCGTACCAGTCGGCCAAGGGAGCGGACCAAACCAGGACAAGAGACCACTTCTCAATGGGGAATGGGACGCGTCTTCCCAGTGTCCAAGGCCAGCCACTCCCCCCTGGCGATGGAAGAATATCCAGGACGAGCCCCCAGTTGTGAGAAACAAAGCCCACTCACTTCAATAATTTCAGTCCGAGACAAGATCTGAATCAGTAGTGTCATTTATTTTACACTTGCAAGTGGGTGTGATGTCCAGTGTCTATAAGGCAGAGGACATACACACCAAATTCAATTCATACACGACATTTATATGATTTGATTTCTATTGTTTTACACTGCTCCCTCCCCTGTTTACATCCTCCACTTCCCTAACACCGGCACCCATTACCCCTGTTTATCTCTTGCCTTATCCGGCCTTGTCTGTGACAAAATGCTTATTTCTGGTCTCACAACGCTGTTTGACATCATCCTGCTGTAGGTCATTGTTAGGCATATTCTTTCTTCATCATTATCTACCCCCTTCATCTGTGCCTTTCATTCCATATACTCTGAAGTGTACCTGCTGTCCCAACACAAAGTAAGTTAATGAAATCACAACAACAACTTTCAACTTATGACCGGTACAGTTCCCTTCAGCTGATCAGTACTCTCATTGTCTCCTTTCAAAGTCTTCATGTTATGTGATCCCTATGTTCTGATCCCTATGACCCTTTTAATTGGGGTTTGTTCCTCTGTCTCTGTAAAAATGGGAAACAGATGTTTATACCTACTGTTTGTACATGCGTATCTAGCTTAACTTGATCCCCTCACAACATCTTATCTACTTGCCCATAATGTCTACCATTGTTTTGAAGTCACATTTCATTCTGACATACAGTTTTAGCTAATACAAAAACAATTATATATTTCCTCCACATTGTTTCCATTCTTGTTGACTCAGCTCGTGGCTAAAACAATTACACACTGGCGTGAGTCCATTTTACTTTGTAAAATGGAATTGCAGAATTGCAGAAGTAACATTAATTTACCTATATCCCACAGCCGTCATCTGCCCCCTTGTTAACTTCAGCTTTTATGGCTACAGTTCTCTTCTAACCTCTCCTTCAATTGCAAATATTTTGAACACATACTTGTTCTTGCCTCTCCGGCTGTTTCATAATATGGATCCCATGTCAGAGTAATAATCACAGTGAGGGGCACAGGTTATAACCTGAAAGACATTGTTTGAAATCCTGTCACAGCTAATGACAGAACTTAAATTTGAATGACAAAAATTGGAATTAAATCTCATTTTACTAACGGCAACCATAAACGATCAAGATTTCTTTCATTATTTCACTTATAGACTTTGGTAAAGAAACTGAATATGACTTCAGTCCCACGATAACATGGTTGGCTCCATACTGCCTTAACAAATGATCTCACGGACAAGGGCAGCTAGTGATGGTCATCAAATGCTGCCCTTGCCATTGATGCTGTCATCCCATGAAACCGCAGCATTAAAGCTGAAATAAACCAATGAACTGTGAATGCTCGAGATTTGAAATAACATTCTCCAGTGTATGAAGATGTTGGAGAATCTCAGCAAGCATGGCAGCCTCTGTCATGAGAAGAACAGAAGAAGCTTCAAGTCTGGAGACCCTACATCAACACTGAAAGCAACCGAGAAATAATATTATTTGTATCAGGCTGGATGTATGAGGGGGAGAGTAGTTAAATGGATGGAGAAATGTCCAGCAAGAGAGAGAGAAATGAAAAGCAAACAAAGGGACTGCTGATAATGAAGTAGAAGGAAAATAAAATGGGAATTTCTTCTAACATAACACCTTTCCACATATTCCTGAATGTTACGTCAATCTAGATATGCCCCTGTTTAAAGTGAGTTAAATTCCCACTCTCACTCTTCTCTGAGTGTGGTGGTCAACTACATCGGTAATCCTGATGCTGCTGTTAAAGTTGCTGAGACAGAGAAACGTAATGTTACATTGTCAACTGCTTCTTTGGACAAAGAAAATTTTACTGTGTGTCTGCCAGAGATGTAACAGATTTCTCAGCCAGGAAGAGAAGCATTTTCAACACGGAATGGATGCACTGTGTGTGTGAGGATTTGACTTGCACCTGTCAGCAGTCAGTAAAGGCAGGTTCTGAGGATGCTTTTCTTGGGTGTGTATTATCAGCTGCTGCATCTACTCAGAGAGACCAAGCGTCTGTCAACACTCTTGACACTGCATTTATAGAATGTTTCAGTCAATGGGAAAAAAAATGGAGCTGAGACTACATAGACAGAAATCCCTGTGCACGGTGAGGGGCTGGGTATTGCATTATCCTCCCTTGGATTTCCAAGAATATTTTTCTTTGCTGAACCAATTCCAAACATAAAATGTTAACCTTTCAAAAATGAGGTGATCACTCAGCTGTGTCCCCTCCATCAGTATAACCTGAGCCTCACACCAGGGACAGAACTGTGCTGACACTGAACTTGAAGTGAACTGGATTAATTCTGGAACTTTCCAGGCAGGAGTTGTTAAGATATTGATCATCTATAAAGTGCAGTCCTCCGAAATATTCACTGGCTGACAGAAGTCATCTGCCAGCTGAGAGGAATACATTGAGTCTATGTCCCTGAGGAAGGTACAGAAGCAAACTCTCAGACAAACTAGGGAACAGTGGGACTGGCGAAAATGAGGAACTGCACGAAACTAAAATTAATGAAGAGCACATTTTTCAAAATCTAATCATTGAAGGTTGGTAAGATGGTGCTTCTGCTGAGCTACATCCCAGAATATCGAGGAGGTGGCAATAGAGCTAACGAAAGAATTACTGATTATTCTTCAAATCTGGTTCCATACGAGAAAGGATCCTGCAGACTGGAAAGCAGCTATTGTAAAACTAAACGTTTAAAACAGGACGGAGAGGGCAAACAGAAAACTAAATAACTTGATCTCAGCTGTGAGAAATACGTGGTGACCTTTTATAAAATGTGGCAACTGGACACTTGGAAAATAATGTTATGATTTGATAGATATGGACTAGATTCAGTGAAGGCAAATGAGCTTTGCTAAACCTGCTGGAGTTTGTGGACACTGTCCGTTGTGTCTTTGACAATTGAGAACTAGCAGGAGTGGAGTAATTGAATTTTCAGACGAAGTTTGACATTGTTGAATGCAGGTTGGTGGAGAATGTTAGAGTCATGGGTAGGTAAGGGTGGAATATACACCATATGTATTAAAAATTGGATAATGGACAAAACGAACAGAATAGTATTTTTTCTCTGGATGGAACGCTTGTGGGGTCTCAGAAGGATGAGTTCCTGTGCAATAGCTGTACACAAGGTATAAAAATGATTCAGAGGGAAACAAGAAATACCATGGTTGACATTTAACTTTATTAAATGGTGAGAGGTTGGGCGGGGCTGTTGTTGAAAAGGACCTGGTTGTCTTTGGTCATTGGTCACTAACAGAATTCTTCCGAGATAGGAAGTAAGTATAACCGTAAAGGATGTGTGGTCTGCCATTGAAAATTATTAAAGTACCAGAATAAATGTATCTTACTCAATTGTAGTGTTTTATTAAGCCAATACTTGGTTAATGTGTACAGGCTGAGTCCGCTTTATAAATAATGATCTCTATGTCACCGAGACAGCGCAAAGGATTTTCACCAGACTGAACCCTGGCATGGTGTTACCATAAGGAGAGAATGTAGTAATTATGTGTTTAATCTGCAGCGGTGTAAGGTAATAAGAACTTGAAACTTGATGATTATGAACGGACGCTCATTATGCCTCAAGCAGCCGTTGAGAAGGTAAGAAATTCCATACTTTCTGTAGGATGGTCGATTCTTGATAGTTTCCGTATCTGTGCAAAAACCTCATTTGGATTGACAGTAAGATACGGGCTCTGAATAAACTCTGAACACTTTCATGCACAGTTACTGTGTGACTCTGCAATCAATGTTACGTTGTACACAGTCCTGTCAAAAGCCGTAATTCCTTCACTGTACAACAGTTAGCCATGCCACACCAGCTTCTGACTTCTAGAGTGAACATGGGTCTGCTTTCTCAGCCATAGAAGATGACTTTGAACCTGCTTTAAAAAAACGTCGTCATTCCTACTCCCAGGAAACCATGTTTAAGTAACACATATGTACTATGAGTAGTAAAGCCACGAGGAACAAAGTGGAGCAGGCTATCTGTTCAGTCCCTGTTCCATTTGTTTGTGATCTTGGACCATCTCTGACACCTTCCTGTTCCTGGGTTAGTGACTTGAAAAGCTGAATGACCTCTTCTTGTTCCTTTGTAAATGACTCCGAGTGTGAATTTGTCTCTTTCTGATCCTGTGTAAGTGACGTGCGGTGTTGGACAGAGAGCTTGTCTTCCTGTGTAACAGGCAGTAGGGACGGAATGGGCTGTCTCTCTTTTTGCAAATTGTTTTGATGGGCAGAATGACTTTCCCATATTCTTATGAAGCCAAATTGAGATGCAGAGTGAACTCCTTCGTTTACTGTCGAAATGTGCAATGTCTGCCAGCGCTGTTACATAAATGTTAACGGCAGTTAAACAGCACAGGCTTGAATGCTGTCCAGGTCTTGTTGCGCATGGACACAGACTGATTTAGGACCTGAGGGATGGCGAAGTGTTCTGAATATTGTGCAACCTACAGTGAATATCCCCACTTCTGATCGGTGTGAACTCAGTGGGCCGAATGGCTTGCTTCCACACTGTAGGGAACTGGAGATGCCTGGGCTGAGGGAGCTACACTGAGCATCTCCTGCAGTGATGTCGCACAGCTGAGATGATTGATGCCCAATGATGATAAACAACTTCAATTGAGCTGTAAATGACTCCAAACAGCGCAGAGTTTGCAACGGATTCTGATGAAGTACAATTTTGCTAAGGGTCCTTCATGTTATCCTGAGTTAAATACTGCCCTGATACCAGGGCCAGTCGCACTTAGCTAAGCACTTGTATTCACCTGTCTCACTTATATCAATAGGTCATGGTGTATAAGCAAAGAAATGGTTTCTTCAAAGAGAGGGAAGTGAATGTCAGGACTTTTCTATTCGAGAGAGTCAGGGGATCTAGATCACTGAAAGACCTCTGAATGGTCTTCCTTGTTTCTGTGCACCAGGTGATACAGTATGTAGCCTCCAATTGCTACTGTCTAGCAGATTGGAGGGGCTGAATGGAACAATGGAGCATCCCATTCAGGAGCAGGGTTAGGTCGTTCGACACTAGGAAACTGTTCCACTAGGCACTAAGATTGTGGAATAACAGGTTGTGGTCTCAGCCCTACTGTCCTGTGTGTATTCCATTATCCATGACTCAATCTCTGTCAAATATTAATGAACTCAGTTTGAATAAATGTGAACAAAGAGAAACCACATACCTCTGGGGAAGAGAATTCCCACTCAAATGACCCTTTTAGCATTTCTCTTCATCTCCCTTACAGTGTGGTACAGCAGGGAAACCTGTCCACGAACGCAGACATCCCAATCTGATATCAACCCATTTGTCAGCATTAGGCCCATATCCCTGTCAATCCTTCCTATTAATATGCATAGCCAGATGCCTTTTAAATGTTGGATGAAACTTTGGATGAAATAAATTAAAATGAAATCCACAATCTGGATGAAAATATTGTCCCTTTACTATCTTTCTCGCCTCACCTTAATCCTTTGTCCTATAGGTTTGGATTCCCCGATCCTGTGAAAAATACTTGGCTATTCAGACTCTCCATGCCTCTCATAATTTTACAAATGTGCACGATGTCACGCCTCAGCCTTCGATGTTCCAGAGTAAACAAGCCCCAGTTTGTTCAGCCTCCCCCATACCTCAAACCCTCCACTCCTGGCAATATCCTTGTAAATCTTTTCTGCACCCTTTGAAGTTTAACAATATCCTTTCTGTAGCTGAGCGAACTGAATTAAACACAGTATTCTAAATCTGGCCTCACCAACACCCTGCCCAATCGCAACATGATCTCCCAACTCGCATACTCAATGCAATGACCAATAAAGGCAAGCATACCAAACTCTTTCTTCACTATCCTGTCTACTCACAAGAGCAAGTAAAGAGAAACATATTTGAAAAATTTCAAAAGCAGTTTGTTTTTAACTTCAGTGGAATTACAGCCTTGCACAGTACATCAGATATGGTCCGAGCAACGGCCTGTACAGTTGCAAAGAAACATCCTTTCGATCAGTCCCAATACTCTTTGCACGAAAAAGTATCGTTTCAGTTAATTTTCAAATCACGTGCTGCATATGTGATTTGTGTACCAGGACACACGAGTCCCTTTGTGCTATGGAGTTCGGCAATCTGCCTCCAGTTATATTATTTACAGTTATATTTGTCTTCTAAAACACAGACTTCCCATCACCTACATTAAACAGTTTTCTTTTGGCGAAGCTTTACTCACTGCCCTGCCCTGTCTGTATCCCATTACAGAAGCTCTGCCCTCCCCTATCTATATCCCATTGCAGACGATCTACCTTGTTGAATGACTATCCTGGTGTATGAGCAAATTGAGCTCCAGTCTATTCAGCCCCTTCATCCAAATCATTAATCTGGACTGTAAACTGTAGATGGCCTCACACTGATTCCTGAGGAATTCCACGAGTCACAGCTTTCCAACCTGAAAATAAGTAATTATCTCGACTCTGTATTTCCTGGTAGCAGACCAGGGCTTTCCTGTTCCTGTTTAACAGCCTAGAAAGGTTGCATGGCCTCCTGCTATACTGTGTAGCTGATAATCGATTTGTTTCTGATATCAGCGATCCTCCATTCGGGCCATTTGTTGTCAGATGTTCACGTGGAGTTCGTACTGACAATGATCCTGATCCCTGGGAGTTTAAAAGATGAGCACAGAATATAGACTAACATTTGGGGTGATCGCTACCCAATCAAAAATGCTGTCTTTCTATTGCAACAATAGAACCATCTGCAGTGTCAGTCATTTGCTCAATGTTGACGTTCAGACTCTAAGGAGGGGGGAGAGTCCCCATTAGAGTGATGAACATGCGATCCTTTAACAACACAACCAATAATCTTCATCATTAATTTCATTTTTGGCTGTTGTGTTGAAAAATTGCTGCAGTCACTACACATTAAAATAAGGGATTGTCTTTGAGAGATGACCTTATTACGGTTTATAAAATCATGAAGGGCTTGGATAGGGTAAATAGGCAAGGTGTTTTCCTTGGAGTAAGGGAGTCCAGAACTAGAGGGCATAAGTTGAGGGTGAGTGTAGAAAGATATAAAAGTGACCTAACAGGCAACGTTTTCATGCAGAAAGTGGTACGTGTGTGGAATGATCTGCCAGAGGAAGTGGTGCAGGCTGGTACAATTGCAACATTTAAAAGGCATCTGCATGGGTATATGAATAGGAGAGGTTTTGGAGGGATGTGGCAATTGGGACTAGATTGGGTTGAGATATGCGGTCAGCATGGGTGAGTTTAACCAAAAGGTCTGATTTCGTGCTGCACATCTCTAGGACTCTATGACTATATGGCCCAATCTTCACTGTTCCCTGGCGATGAGAAAACTACAGACAGCACAACCCTAGGAAGATAGGAACATTGGTATCTCAATCATAAATCGGGAAACCTCTAAATTTTAAAGTGTATGAACCTCACAGCAAGTCAGCTTCCCATTTCAAAAATGAGGGCACAACCATTAGGAAAGACAGAGACCAATCAGCCCCTCAAACCTATCGCACATTCCCATTGATTCTCTTCAGTAAAGTATTTATCAAATTCAGCCTCCACTGTTCTCTTGGTTAGACATTTCAGACAGCGTAAGCATAGAGCGCATGAAATTGGCGCAGAACTAGACTGTTTGGTCCATCAAATCTGATCTGTTGTTTAATCATGGCTGACATTTTTCTCAACAAAATTCTCCTACCTTCTCACTGCAACCTTTATCCCCTTATGAATCAAAATGTCTCTCTCGCTGTCTTAAAGACAGATTGTGTCTGTGTCTCTCTGTCTGTATGCGTAAGTGCGTTTCAGTTTATTGTCAGGAGGCAGAGGGTGGTGGAGGAAGGTTGTCTTTTGGATTGGAGACCTGTTACCAGTGGCGTTCCACAGGGATTGGTGCTGGATCCACTTTTGGTTGTTACTTACATCAGTGACTTAGATGAGAATTATGCAATGCATGGTGAGCAAGTTTACAGATGATGCCAAGTTTAGTTGTATAGTAGAAGGTAAAGAATGTTACATAAGATTACAAAGAAATCATTTTTTAATTGGATCAATGAATCATAGAAATGTACAGCACAGAAACAGGCACTTTGGTCAAACGCATTTTTGCCAACTAGATGTCATGAATTAACTTAGTTTCATTTTCCAGCATTTGTACAATATCCCTATAAACCATTCCAATTCATGTCCCCATCCAGCTGCTTTTAAATGTTGTAATTTGTACCATCCTTCACCACTTCGTCTGGCAACTCATTGCAAACACATACCACCTCTGTGTGAAAATGGTCCCCTTCGGTCCTCTTTATATATTGTCCATCTCACCTTGATTCTATGTCCACTAGTTTTGGGCTTCCCTACCCTGGGGTAAAGACCCTGACTAATCATCCGATCCATGGTCTTCATCATTTTTAAACCTCGAGAATGTGCAAATGTGACTCCAATCAACACGAATGGCTGTGTTTTCAGTAACCCTGGGCCTAACTTCTGAAATTTAATACTGACTCCTCTTCCTTCTCCATCAAGTCACAATTCTAAAATCATTTTAACAAATTGTTCAGCCAAATTATGAAACACTCCATGGGAGTTTTATTTAGACCTTTGTGCTGAGATACTACCACCACTTGGCAATAATCCCAAAAGTTGCAACATTATTCTCCTATGCGTTTGTTCATCAGTCTGTTTTAGAATACTGTGACATGCCTCCGTGACAGGCTGGACTTGAATCGAGACCTTCTGATCCAGAGTGACAGACACTACCACGTAAGTTCAGGTATTGGAATCTAACCCAGAGCTCTGGCTCAGAGGCATGGGCGTTGCCACTAACAAGACTTAAACCATGCTGAGAATTTGGGTCACAATTTAAATGTCAGCTTTCAGCTTTGTGTGGGTTCATTAAAATTTGGTTAACTTTACTGAATTACTCAGTTGAAAGAATCACTTTGTTAAGAATATGAAAGGAACTCAACTCAACTATAGGATGTTCAATTTATGTGTTTTGCCTTCAAGAAAAATTATGAGGAGCTTTAATCGTTTGGCTCTGATTTCCACCTGAAGTGGCTATTTTCTGCCATCTACAATATGAGGAAAAGACATCCTGCAGACACACTCTGCACGAGAAAGTACCTGGAATAGAGAGTTATTACTGAACACCAGAGACGAAGGAAGAAAATACTACCTGGATCAAAAACACCAATCACACTTGCCCGCCTCTAACGTGTGACTGTTCTCTTCTTAAAACCACGAAGGAATCCAAGGCAGATGGTTACTGTCGTGCCTTTCTTCCCCAGTCCTATCACTCACTGGGCTGAGGAGTGGCACATGGAGTTTAATTTCAATAAATACAATGTATCGCAATTTGGTGAAACAAACAAGGAGAGGACATACACAATTAAACGTCGAGCCATTGATAGCGTTGTAGAACAGAGAGATCTAGGGTTTCTGGGATATTTCTTGGAAGTTTGCATCATGTAGGCAGGGTGGTTATGAAGGCGTTTGGCTTGCTGGCCTTCATTGCTCAGACCTTTGAGTACAGGAGCTGAAACATTATCTTCAGGCAATGCTGGACATTCGTGAGGTCTGTCCTGGAGTACTGTGTAGTTCTGGTCACCTAGTTACATTGAGAATATTATTAAACAGGAGAGGGTTCAGAATAGATTTACCAGGCTGTTGCTGGGAATGGAGTGTTTAAGTTATAAGGATTGGCTCGATGGACTGGGACCTGTTCCACTGAAGCATCGAAGTGTAAGAGTTTATCAACCTTACGGTCATTTCCATTGGGTGGTGGATTTAAAGATAAAGGGGTAATTTTAAGATGACAGGAGAAAGTTTTACAGAAGATGTAGTTTCATTGAGCTATCCAGCATGGAAACAGACATTTCTATTCAACTCGACCCTGCCAGATAGACGTCCTATATTAATGTAGTTCCATTTGCCAGCATTTGACCCACACCCCCCTAAACACTTCTTATTCATTTGTCCATCCAGATGCCTTTTAAATGTTGTAATTGTCCCAGCCTCCACGACTTCTCGGGCATGTCGTTACATATAAAGCATCCTGTCTTTGAAAACGTTGCCCCTTAGATCCCTATTAAGACTTTCCCCTCTGACATTCAAACTATGTCCACTACTCGACAATGATGTTCCTTAAAGGGCCTGTACTCCGCTGTACTGTGTTATGTTGTATTGATCGAATGTCCGGTATTAGCCAAATGGTACCACAAAGGGCCTGTACTGCGCTGTACTGTGCTGTATTGCATTGATCTAATGTCCGGTAATAGCTGAATGGTACCATAAAGGGCCTGGACTGCGATGTAATGCTGTGTGTTCTGTCAGTCTGACTTCCTTGATGAGCTGAGTTGTTCCTTAAAGGGCCTGTACTGCGCTGTATTGTGCTCTGTTGTATTGATCTAATGTCCGGTATTAGCCGAATATTACCATAAATGGACTGTGTTGTGCTGTAATGCCCTACTCTCTATGAATCCATATACCTTTATTAGCCGAGCGGTTTCATAAAGGACCTGTACTGTGCTGCAGTGTGCTATGTTTTAGTGGTCTAATGTCCCGTATTAGCCGAATGGTACCATAAACGGCCTGTACTGCGCTGTACTGTGCTATGTTGTATTGATCTAATGTCCGGTATTAGCTGAATGGTACCATAAAGGGCCTGGACTGAGATGTAATGCTATACGTTCTGTCAGTCTAACTTTCTTTATTAGGTGAGTTGTTCCTTAAAAGGCCTTTACTGCGCTGTAATGTGCTATGTTGTACTGGTCTAATGTCCGGTATTAGCCGAATGTTACCATAAACGGCCTGTACTGGGCTGTACTGTGCTGTGTTGTGTTGATCTAATATCCGGTATTAGCCGAATGGTACCATAAATGGACTGTGCTGTGCTGTAATTCTCTAATCTCTTTGAATCTATATTCCTTTTTAGTCGAGCTGTTTCAGAAATGAACTATACTGCGCTGTAATGTGCTGTGTTGTACTGATCTAATGTCCGGTATTAGCCGAATGGTACCATCAAGTGCCTGTTCATATCTGTAATGCTGTGTGTTCTATCAGTATAACTTCCTTCATTCGCCGAGGTGCTCCATCAAGGGGCTGTATTGTGCTTTAGTGTTCTGTGTTGTATTGGTCTAATGTCCTGCATTCGCTGAATGGTACCATAAAGGGCCAGTACTGAGATGTAAAGCTGTACGTTCTGTCAGTCAACCTTCCTTTATTCGCTGAGTTGTTGCTTGAAGGGCTGTACTGAGCTGTATTGTGCTCTGTTGTATTGATCTAATGCCCGGTATTAGCCGAATTGTACCATAAATGGACTGTGTTGTTCTGTAATTACCTACTCTCTATGAATCTATATACCTTTATTAGCCGAGCGGTTTCATAAGGGACCTGCACGGCGCTGCAATCTGCTATGTTGTATCATTCTGATGTTCTGTATCAGCCGAATGGTACCATAAAGGGCCTGTACTGCGCTGTAATGTGCTGTGTTGTATTGATCTAATGTCCGGTATTAGCCGAATGGTACCATCAAGTGCCTGTTCATATCTGTAATGCTGTGTGTTCTATCAGTATAACTTCCTTCATTCGCCGAGGTGCTCCATCAAGGGGCTGTACTGTGCTTTAGTGTTCTGTGTTGTATTGGTCTAATGTCCGGTATTAGCTGAATGGTACCATAAAGGGCCAGTACTGCGCTGTAATGTGCTATGTTGTATTGATCTAATGTCTGGTATTAGCTGAATGGTACATAAAGGGCCTGTACTGCGCTGTAATGTGCTATGTTGTATTGATCTAATGTCTGGTATTAGCTGAATGGTACATAAAGGGCCTGTACTGCGCTGTAATGTGCTATGTTGTATTGATCTAATGTCTGGTATTAGCTGAATGGTACATAAAGGGCCTGTACTGCGCTGTAATGTGCTATGTTGTATTGATCTAATGTCCGGTATTAGCCGAATGGCACCATAAATGGACTGTGCTGTGCTGTAATTCTCTAATCTCTATGAATCTATATTCATTTTTAGCCGAGCTGTTTCATAAATGAACGGTACTGCGCTGCAATGTGCTATGTTGTATTGATCTAATGTCCTGTATTAGCCTAATGGTAACATGAACGGCCTGTACTGTGCTGTAATGTGCTATGTTGTATTGATCCAATGTCCGGTATTAGCCGAATGGTACCATCAAGTGCCTGTTCATATCCGTAATGCTGTGTGTTCGATCAGTCTAACTTCCTTCATTAGCCGAGGCGCTCCATCAATGGGTTGTGCTGTACTTTAGTGTTCTGTGTTGTATTGGTCTAATTTCCCGCTTTCGCTGAATGGTACCATAAAGGGCGTGTACTACGAAGTAAAGCTGTACGTTCTGTTAGTCTAACTTCCTTTATTAGCCGAGTTGTTCCTTAAAGGGCCTGTACTGCGCTGTATTGTGCTCTGTTGTGTTGATCTAATGTCCGGTATTAGCCGAATGGGACCACAAATGGACTGTGCTGTGCTGTAATTCCCTACTCTCTATGAATCTATTTTCCTGTATTAGCCGAGCGCTTTCATAAAGGACCTGTACTGCGCTGCAATGTGCTAAGTGAGATAGGTCAAATGTTCTTTCTTAGCAAAATGGTACCATAAAGGGCCTGTATTGCGTTGATATGCTGTATGTTTTATTAGTCTAACTTCCTTGATTAGCCGAGTTGTTCCTTCAAGGGCCTGTACTGCGAAGTATTGTGCTATGTTGTATTGATCTAATGTCCGGTATTAGCCGAATGGCACCATAAATGGACTGTGATGTGCTGTAATTCTCTAATCTCTTTGAATCAATATTCCTTTTAAGCCGAGCTGTTTCATAAATAAACTGTACTGCGCTGTAATGTGCTATGTTGTATTGATCTGATGTCCCGCATTCGCCTAATGGTACCATAAACGGCCTGAACTGCGCTGTACTGTGCTATGTTTTATTGACATAATGTCCGGTATTAGCCGAATGGTACCATCAAGTGCCTGTTCATATCTGTAATGCTGTGTGTTCTAACTTCCTTCGTTAGCCGAGGTGCTACATCAAGGGGCTGTAATGTGCTTCAGTGTTCTGTGTTGTGTTGGTCTAATGTCCCGCATTAGCTGAATGGTACCTTAACGGGCCTGTACTGAGATGTAAAGCTGTACGTTCAGTCAGTCTAACTTCCTTTATTAGCCGAGTTGTTCCTTGAAGGGCCTGTACTGCGCTGTATTGTGCTCTGTTGTATTGATCTCATGTCCGGTATTAGCCGAATGTTACCATAATGGACTGTGCTTTGCAGTAATGCCCTACTCTCTATGAATCTATATAAATTTATTAGCCGAGCGGTTTCATAATTGACCTGTACTGCGCTGGATTGTGCTATATCGTATAGGTCTTATGTTCTGTATTAGCCGAATGGTACCATAAAGGGCCTGTACTGCGCTGTAATGCTGTATGTTTTATTAGTCGAACTTCCTTTATGACCTTAGTTGTTACTTAAAGGGCCTGTACAACGCTATAATGTGCTATGTTGGATAGGTCTTATGTTCTGTTTTAGCCGAATGGTTCCATAAAGGGGCTGTACTGCGCTGTAATGCTGTATGTTTTATTAGTCGAACTTCCTTTATTAGCTGAGTTGTTTCTTAAAGGGCCTGTACTACGTTGTAATGTGCGATGTTGTATTGATCTAATGTCCGGCATTAGCTGATTGGTACCATCAAGTGCCTGTTCATATCTGTAATGCTGTGTGTTCGATCAGTATAACTTCCTTCATTCGCCGAGGTGCTCCATCAAGGGGCTGTACTGTGCTTTAGTGTTCTGTGTTGTATTGGTCTAATGTCCCGCATTAGCTGAATGGGACCACAAAGGACCAGTACTGCGATGTAATGCTGTACGTTCTGTCAGTCAACCTTCCTTTATTCGCTGAGTTGTTGCTTGAAGGGCCTGTACTGAGCTGTATTGTGCTCTGTTGTATTGATCTAATGCCTGGTATTAGCCGAATGGTACCATAAATGGACTGTGCTGTTCTGTAATTACCTACTCTCTATGAATCTATATACCTTTATTCGCCGAGCGGTTTCATAAGGGACTTGCACGGCGCTGCAATGTGCTATGTTGTATCATTCTGATGTTCTGTATCAGCCGAATGGTACCATAAAGGGCCTGTACTGCGCTGTAATGTGCTATGTTGTATTGATCTAACGTCCGGTATTATCCGAATGGTACCATAAAGGGCCTGTACTGCGCTGTAATGTGCTATGTTGTATTGATATAATGTCCCGTATTAGCCTAATGGTACCATAAACGGCCTGTACTGCGCTGTGCTGTGCTATGTTTTATTGACATAATGTCCAGTATTAGCCGAATGGTACCATCAAGTGCCTGTTCATATCCGTAATGCCGTGTGTTCGATCAGTCTAACTTCCTTCATTAGCCGAGGCGCTCCATCAAGGTGCTGTACTGCGCTTTAGTGTTCTGTGTTGTATTGGTCTAAAGCCCTGCATTACCTGAATTGTACAATAACGGGCCAGTACTGTGATGTAATGCTGTACGTTCTGTCAGTCTAACTTCCTTTACTCGCTGAGTTGTTGCTTGAAGGGCCTGTACTGAGCTGTATTGTGCTATGTTGTATTGATCTAATGTCCGGTATTAGCCGAATTGTACCATAAATGGACTGTGTTGTGCTGTAATTCCCTACTCTCCATGAATCTATGTATCTTTATTAGCCGAGCGGTTTCATAAAGAACTTCGACTGTGCTGCAATGTGCTATGTTGGATAGGTCTAATGTTCTGTATTATCTGAATAGTACCATCAAGGGCCTGTATTGCGTTGAAATGCTGTATGTTTTATTAGTCTAACTTCCTTGATTAGCCGAGTTGTTCCTTCAAGGGCCTGTACTGCACAGTATTGTGCTATTTTGTATTCATCTAATGTCCAGTATTAGCCGAATTTTACCATAAATGGACTGTGCTGTGCTGGAATTCTCTAATGTATTTGAATCTATATTCCTTTAAAGCTGTGCTGTTTCATAAATGAACTGTACTGCGCTGTAATGTGTATGTTGTATTGATCTAATGTCTGGTAATAGCCGAATGGTACCATAAATTGCCTGTTCATATCTGTAATGCTGTGTGTGCTATCAGTCTAACTTCCTTCGTTATCCGAGGTGCTCCATCAAGTGGCTGTACTGTGTTCAGTGTTCTGTGTTGTATTGGTCTAATGTCCCGCATTAGCTGAATGGTACCATGAAGGGCTTGTATTGTGATATAATGCTCTATGTTTTATTAGTCTAACTTCCTTGATTCGCCGAGTTGTACCTTGAAGGGCCTGTACTGGGCTGTAATGTGCTATGTTGTATTGATCTAATGTCCGGTATTAGCCGAATGGCACCATAAATGGACTGTGCTGTGCAGTAATTCTCTAATCTCTTTGAATCAATATTCCTTTTTAGCCGCGCTGTTTCATACATGAACTGTACTGCGCTGCCATGTGCTATGTTGTATTGATCTAATGTCCCGTATTAGAATAATGGTAACATAAACGGCCTGTACTGCGATGTAATGTGCTGTGTTATATTGATCTAGTGTCCGGTATTAGCCGAATGTTACCATAAAGTGCCTGTTCATATCTGTAATGCTGTGTGTTCGATCAGTCTAACTTCGTTCATTAGCTGAGGCGCTCCATCAAGGGGCTGTACTGTGCTTTAGTGTTCTGTGTTGTATTGGTCTCATGTCCGGCGTGAGCCGAGTGATTCCAGAAATGGACTGTGTTGTGCTGTAATTCTCTAATATCTTTGAATCTGTATTCCTTCATTAGCCGTGCGGTTTCATAAACAAACTGTACTGCGCTGCAATGTGCTATGTTGCGTATGTCTAATGTCCGGTATTAGCCAAATGGTACCATAAAGGGCCTGTATGCGTTGTCATGCTGTACGTTCTGTCAGTCTAACTTCCTTTATTAGCTGAGTTGTTCCTTAAAGCGAATGTACTGCGCTGTAATGTGCTATGCTGTACTGGTCTAATGTCCAGTATTAGCGGAATGGTTCCATAAACGGCCTGTACTGCGCTGTAATGTGCTATGTTGTCTTGATCTAATGTCCGGTATTAGCCAAATGGTACCATAAAGTGCCTGTTCATATCTGTAATGCTGTGTGTTCTATTAGTCTAACTTCTTTCGTTTGACGAGGCGCTCCATCAAGTGGCTGTACTGTGCTTCAGTGTTCTGTGTTGTATTGGTCTAATGTCCCGCATTAGCTGAATGGGACCATAAAGGGCCTGTATTGCGTTGTAATGCTGTATGTTTTATTTGTCTTACATCCTTGATTAGCCGAGTTGTTCATTGAAGTGCCTGTACTGCGCTGTATTCTGTTATGTTGTATTGATCTAATGTCTGGTATTAGCCGAATGGCACCATAAATGGACTGTGTTGTGCTGTAATTCTCTAATCTCTTTGAATCTATATCCTTTATTAGCCGAGCGGTTTCATACACGAACTGTACTGCGCTGCAATGTGCTATGTTGCATAGGTCTAATGTCCGGTATTAGCCGAATGGTACCATAAAGGGCCTGTATTGCGATGTAATGCTCTATGTTTTATTCGTCTAACTTCCTTCATTAGCCGAGTTGTTCCATGAAGGGCCTATACTGCGCTGTATTGTGCAATGTTGTATTGATCTAATATCCGGTATTAGCCGAATGGCACCATAAATGGACTGTGCTGTGCAGTAATTCTCTAATCTCATTGAAAATATTCCTTTTTAGCCGAGCTGTTTCATAAATGAACGGTACTGCGCTGCTATGTGCTATGTTGTATTGGTCTAATGTCCCGTATTAGCCTAATGGTAACATAAACGGCCTGTACCGTGCTGTAATGTGCTGTGTTGTATTGATCTAGTGTCCGGTATTAGCCGAATGATACCATCAAGTGCCTGTTCATATCCGTAATGCTGTGTGTTCGATCAGTCTAACTTCCTTCATTAGCCGAGGCGCTCCATCAAGGGGCTGTACTGTGCTTTAGTGTTCTGTGTTGTGTTGGTCTAATCTCCGGCGTTAGCCGAGTGATTCCAGAAATGGACTGTGTTGTGCTGTAATTCTCTAATCTCTTTGAATCTATATCCTTTATTAGCCGAACGGTTTCATAAACGAACTGTACTGCGCTGCAATGTGCTATGTTGCATTGGTCTAATGTCCGGCTTTCGCCGAATGGTAACATAAAGGGCCTGTATTGCGTTGTAATGCTGTACGTTCTGTCACTCTAACTCCCTTTATTAGCTGAGTTGTTCCTTAAAGGCCCTGTACTGCGCTGTAATGGTCTATGTTGTATTGATCTAATGTCCGGTATTATCCGAATGGTACCATAAATGGACTGTGCTGTGCAGTAATCCCCTACTCTCTTTGAATCTAAATACCTTTATTAGCCGAGCGGATTCATAACGGACCTGTACTCCGCTGTATTGTGCTATGTTGTATAGGTCTAATGTTCTGTATGTGCCGAATGGTAGCATAAAGTGCCTGTACTGCGCCGCAATGCTGTATGTTTTATTCGGCCAACTTCCTTTATTAGCCGAGTTGTTCCTTAAAGTGCCAGTACTGCGCTGTACTGTGCTATGTTGTATTGATCTAATGTCCGGTATTAGCTGAATGGTACCATAAAGGGCCTGGACTGTGATGTAAAGCTGTACGTTCTGTCAGTCTAACTTCCTTTATCAGCTGAGTTGTTCCTTAAAGGGCCTGTACTGCGCTGTAATATGCTATGCTGTACTGGTCTAATGTCCAGTATTAGCCGAATGGTTCCATAAACGGCCTGTACTGCGATGTAATGTGCTATGTTGTATTGATCTAATGTCTGGTATTAGCCGAATGGCACCATAAATGGACTGGTCTGTGCTGTAATTCTCGAATCTCTTTCAATCTATATTCCTTTTTAGCCGAGCTGTTTCATAAATCAACTGTACAGCGCTGCAATGTGCTATGTTGTATTGATCTAATGTCCCGTATTAGCCGAATGATACCATAAACGGCCTGTTCATATCTGTTCTGCTGTGTGTCCTGTCAGTGTGATTTCCTTCGTTAACCGAGGTCCTCCATCAAGGGGCTTTACTGTGCTTCAGTGTTCTGTGTTGTATTGATCTAATGTCCGGTATTAGCCAAATGGTACCATCAAGTGCCTGTTCATATCTGTAATGCTGTGTATTCTATCAGTCTAACTTCCTTCGTTAGCCGAGGTGCTCCATCAAGGGGCTGTACTGTGCTTTAGTGTTCTGTGTTGGATTGGTCTTATGTTCCGCATTAGCTGAATGGTATCATTAAGGGCCTGTATTGCGATGCAATGCTCTATGTTTTATTACTCTAACTTCCTTGATTAGCCAAGTTGTTCCTTGAAGGGCCTGTACTGCGCTGTATTGTGCTATGTTGTATTGATCTAATGTCTGGTATTAGCCGAATGGTACCATAACTGCACTGTGCTGTGCAGTAATTCCCTACTCTCTATGAATCTATATACCTGTATTAGCCGAGCGGTTTCATAATGGACCTGTACTGCGCTGTATTGTGCTATTTTGTATAGGTCTAATGGTCTGTATTAGCCGAATGGTACCATAAAGGGCCTGTACTGCGCTGTAATGCTGTATGTTTTATTCGTCCAACTTCCTTTATTAGCCGAGTTGTTCCTTGAAGAGCCTGTACTGCGCTGTAATGTGCTATTTTGTATTGATCTAATGTCTCCCATTACCCTAATGGTACCAGAAAGGGCCTGTAGTGCGCTGTAATGTGCTATGTTGTATTGATCTAATATCCGGTATTAGCCGTATGGCACCATAAATGGACTGTGCTGTGCTGTAATTCTCTAATCTCTTTGAATCAATATTCCTTTTTAGCCGCGCTGTTTCATAAATGAACGGTACTGCGCTGCCATGTGCAATGTCGTATTGATCTAATGTCCCGTATTAGACTAATGGTAACATAAACGGCCTGTACTGTGCCGTAATGTGCTATGTTGTATTGATCTAATGTCCGGTATTAGCCGAATGATACCATCAAGTGCCTGTTCATATCCGTAATGCTGTGTGTTCGATCAGTCTAACTTCCTTCATTAGCCGAGGCGCTCCATCAAGGTGCTGTACTGCGCTTTAGTGTTCTGTGTTGTATTGGTCTCATGTCCGGCGTTAGCCGAGTGATTCCAGAAATGGACTGTGCTGTGCTGTAATTCTCTAATCTCTTTGAATCTGTATTCCTTCATCAGCCGAGCGGTTTCATAAACGAACTGTACTGTGCTGCAATGTGCTATGTTGCATAGGTCTAATATCCGGTATTAGCCGAATGGTACCATAAAGGGCCTGTATTGCGTTGTAATGCTGTACGTTCTGTCAGTCTAACTCCCTTTATTAGCTGAGTTGTTCCTTAAAGGCCCTGTACTGCGCTGTAATGGACTATGTTGTATCGTTCTAATGCCCGGTATTAGCCGAATGGTACCATAAAGGCCTCAATTGCGTTGTAATGCTGTATGTTTTCTTAGTCTAACTTCCTTGATTAGCTGAGTTGTTCCTTGAAGGGCCTGTACTGCGCTGTATTGTGCTGTGTTGTTTTGATCTAATGTCCGGTATTAGCCAAATCGTACCATAAATGGACTGTGCTGTGCAGCAATTCACTACTCTCTATGAATCTATATACCTTTATTAGCCGAGCGGTTTCATAATGGACCTGTACTGCACTGTATTGTGCTATGTTGTATAGGTCTAATGTTCTGTATTAGCCGAATGTTACCATAAAGGGCCTGTACTGCGCTGTAATGCTGTACGTTCTGTCAGTCCAACTTCCTTTATTTGCTGAGCTGTTCCTTAAAGGGCCTGTACTGCGCTGTAATGTGCTGTGTTGTATTGATCTAATGTTCGGTATTAGCCGAATGATACCATCAATTGCCTGTACATATCTGTAATGCTGTGTGTTCCATCAGTCTAACTTCCTTCATTAGCCGAGGTGCTCCATCAAGGGGATGTACTTTGCTTTAGTGTTCTCTGTTGTATTGTTCTAATGTCCGGCGTTAGCCGAATGGTACCACAAAGGGCCTGTACTCCATTGTAATGCTGTATATTCTGTCAGTCTAACTTCCTTTATAAGCTGAGCTGTTCCTTAAAGGACCTGTCCTCCGCTGCAATGTGCTATGTTGTATACGTCTAAAATCCGGTTTTTGCCAAATGGTACCATTAAGGGCCTGTACTGCGATGTAATGCTGTATATTCTTTCAGTCTAACTTCCTTTATTAACCGAGTTGTACCTTAAAGGGCCTGTACTGCACTGTAATGTGCTATGTTGTATTGATCTAATGACCCGTATTAGCCGAATGGTACCATCAAGTGCCTGTTCATATCTGTAATGCTGTATATTCTCTCAGTCTAACTTCCTTCATTAGCCGAGTGCTCCATCAAGGGGCTGTACTTTGCTTTAGTGTTCTGTGTTGTATTGGTCAAATGTCCGGCATTAGCCGAGTGTTTCCATAAATGGACTGTGCTGTGCTGTAATTCTCTTCTCTCCATTAATCTATGTTCCTTTATGAGCCGAGCGGTTTCATAAACGACCTGTACTGCGCTGAAATGTGCGATATTTTGTTATCTGTGTCTGTTTTTATTTCTGAATATCCCGTCCAGATAACAACCTGTATAACCTGTGATTAGCATTCTGTATATAAGATATAAATCTGCACATCACATGTAAAATTGTCCTGTTCTATTCACATTGTTGCTCAGCATTCGATTCAACAAAAGTCATCAGTTATCTTGCTTGGCATTGCATTTCATTCCATTTGTCAGAAACAGTGATGGCTGAATATTCGTGATTGGAAGATATTACTGTACACCCCACAGGTCTCCTCCGTGACTGGTTGCAGCCCTTTCTGTCTCATAGCCATTATCATATTTATTTTGTCACTGACTCATTAATTCATGACTGTTCATTATCAAAGTCATTGTACATTGTTATGGACCAGGCCCGACCCCTCAAAACATTCTTTAGCACGTTGACCAGACCATAATGTTGCCATTTGTTGAAGTTAAGTGTATAGTGGATATTCCCAGAGTGAGGTAGCTGGCCCGACTGGCGACTTTAAAAGAAACAAAATTTATTTACAAAAATAAGGAATGAAGCACAACGAACTGAAAATACTGTACCTGAATAATTCATCCTATCAATTCTGACAGGCACACTCTAATTAATGATGATGAACCAAATTACTTATTAATCCCAATAAAGAAACCCCTGAGCACAAAGAGTAAAAATTACACCCAAAAAAAGCTTATAGGTTAGGAGGTCAGAGGGCTGAAGGAGGGGAACAGCATCCAGTTTCAACAGTGACCCTGACTCAACTAACCCTCAAACTGAACTGACCCATGCAGCCGAAAGCGGGCCACATCCCCTTGATTAAACCAGTTTTTTTAAAAGACTTGAAAGCCTTCATTCTGAAGCATAATCTGTGAGGTAAAACCGAAAGGACCCCAATGAAGCATTCAATATTGAGACATGTTGGAACATTGGATCATTTAGAACCTCTCTGAAAACAATTCAAAGACAACATAACCTTATAAAGAGACCGCCTATGTGACTGCTCCCCCGATATACAATTGAATACCCAAAGATGGCTTTGGTTTTCAAAACACCAAAAGTAGAAGTTCAAATTTGCATGTACATTCGTTTACTATAAACGTGCAAATGTGCACAACTCCATCCGGATTCACTGTGTGGTACTCCCATCATTAAGTGGATCCATTTGTCACTCAAGTCTCAACAATGCATTGGCAATCATGCTTTCAAGATCTGCCCTGAGCACAATTTTCTAATTGAATGGCTGGATCAACAGGCTCCAGCTAAACAGTTCAGCATTTTTGTCCTTAAATTTCTCCAAACAAATTCTCAGATACGTTGCTGACAATATAAACACTGAAATATTGTAGTGTCAGCACAAAGCTCACAGTCTCTTTCTCAAATGTTGAATATTTCTGCCAATGAACGTTCAACTTCTTGGAGAAATGCCCAATAGGTCTTTCTCTCCTGTCATCATCTTCCTGCAAGAGCCTAGCACCAATACCCACATCACTCGCAATTAAAGCCACCTTGAATGGTTTTGCATAATCAGGTGTGGCTGATCGTGGGGCAGTTACTAACACATATTTCATGTCAAATGCCTTCTGACAGTCCTCTGTCCACTGAAAAGTCTTGCGTTTCTTTAACAATTCAGTGAGTGGAGCAGGCACACTGCGAAAATGAGGCACATACATTCGATGAAATCCATTCAGTCCCAGGAACTGCTCCATGTCAACGGTGTGGGAAATTCCCAAATTACCTCAATGTTTACAACTCAGGGACTGTTTATCTATGTCCAATAGCACAGCCAAGGAAGACGACTTTTGCTTTGACAAATTCACATTTCGCTATGTTTACCACCAAGCCTGCCTTCCGAATTCGGTAGAACAAGTCTGATATATGCTGTAAGTATTCCTTCCATGAGTCACTAAAAATCACCAGGTCAATCAATGTACAGCACATTTTGGATATTCTGGCAATTTATTGGTTAGTTCCTGAAATGTGTCTGGTACGTTTTTCATACAAAATGTAAGTTGCTTGTCCCTCATTTTCAACACAGTTTTCCAACTATGGAACTGGGTATACATCAATGTTTTTTACTACATTGACGTTACAATAATCGTTGGGGAACATTTGGCTTTAGCACTATGCCTTTGGGTGATTTCCAGTCACTGTAATACATGTTGATTATGTCATTTTAGAGCATGCGTGAAATCGCCTTCTGAACCTGTGCCAACTTTAAAGAATTATCCCTGTAAGGATGTTGCTTAAGCGTAACAGCACCTCTTATAGCTACATTATGCACAATTAGGTTAGTACTTACAAGTTAATATCTGCATATATCCCCATGTGATAGTAATAACTCTTTCTGGTCATTTCATTTTTTCTCAGGGAGGTAACTTAATAATTTATCTCAGTTTTATACAATTACCTCATTGTCCACTTTAATTTGAGGAATGTCCAATTCAGAATCCTCTGAACTTGGTTCTTCCTTGTGTGCCATAATCATTAACACCTTGTTCTCTTGCAATCCTTTCCTGTTAAAGTACATTTTGAGCCTATTCACATGACATACACTGTGAGATTTCTTTCTGTCTGGAGTCCTTATCAAGTAGTCACTCAATATCCTTTGTATTTGATAAGGTCCACTCAACCTTGCTTTTCAAGGTTCACCTATCCCTGGAAGTAATAGTAATAACTTATCCCCAATAGTAAAATTGCAAATTTTTGATTTCCTGTCTGCTTCCTGTTTTATTGCATGCTGCAATACTTTTAAATGCTGTCTAGCCAACTCCCCAGCACTATTAATCATTCTCTAAAATTTCAGACCTAGTCCAACTGTGTGACGTTTGAATTCTGATTTACAATTTTCTGTTTAATCAATTTTAACGGTTCTCTCACTTAAAGCCCAGAAACTACTTCGAATGGAGTGAATTTGCTCTGGGTTCATTGGGTGCATCCAATTTCACATAAAGCACAAATGGGATTCCCTTACCCTAATCATCAAGATAACCTTGACCATAAACCCTCAACATGGTCTTTAATGTTTAATGTCACCTTTCTAGTGGTCCCTGCAATTTTGGATAGTGCGAAGTCGACTTGAATTGCTTTATTCCTATGACATTATAGTGAGTAATTTGGATGTGAAGTTTGAACCTTGATCTCATTGTATCAGTATTGGTAGTCCGTATCTCTTTAAAAAGGTTAATTCCTCTGCAATTCTGGCTGTGATATTGCATCTCGGGATAGCCTCTGGAAATCTAGTTGATGCATCCATTATTGTTAACAAATACTGGTGCCCAATTTTTTTGTTTGAAGTCGGGGACCTAGCGGATCAATTAAGACTATTGGAAAAGGTTCCTCAAAAGCTGGAATAGTTTAAAAATAGTGCAGGTTTTATTATCGCTAGTGTTTTTCCAATTACCTGACATGTGTGACAAGCCTGGCAAAATTCAACTACATTCTGTTGCAGTCCAGACCAGTAAAAAGTCTCTGTATTTCAGCCTATGTTTTTCTCATTCGTGAGTGATCTCTAGGTGGTAGGTCATGTCCCATTCGTATCACCTCCTTTCTGTCTCCTATTTGAAATAAGATTTGATGAACTTTCGCCGATTTCTCATCTCCTTGAATATGTGATATTCTCCATTTCCTCATTTGGACATCATTTTAGGGTAATAACACTCAGGGATACATTCAAAATTTCTAACGTAAATGCTTTTTGATACAACTGTTTTAACCTTTTTATCTTCCTGTTGTAATTCAATTTGTTTAGCTGAGATAAAAATATTTGCATGATGCCCCATTTGTTCTTGTTTTGTCTCAACTATCTGATGGAACAAAGTGTCTGTTAATGCCACTTCAGCTTCCTTATTTTTACATTTTTGATCTCTCCTGTTTCTCCTGGTGACATTATGACCTTATTATCCCACAATCAGGAAACTTTCTAGGATAAGACCCCTGCATTGCTACAGTTGCCTGCGTCTCCACTGGCTTTTCAACCAGCGTAAACAGTATTCCCACCGGTGAATCAGCTACATTTTTTGCAAGGATAAATTGGATTCATGGAGCTGAGAGTTTGTCCCTACGCTTACCGCAATTTCTCCACACATTTCTGTACACTCCATCCTCGCTTTACATAATTTTGCACGTTTTGTCTCAAGGTGAATTCCCATTAGCCGTACCTCTTCTGGAAATAGTCCTTCAGGAGTACATATCTCCTTATCATTCGGCATCACAGACTGAGCGGATTCTGTGCCCCTTAATACTGCATCTTCTTCACACACCCTATGTCAATAAACTTTCTCTTTACAGGTATATTTTCTAAGCAGATGTGCCACTTCCACCTTAACAAACCTCTGATACACTCTGATGCAGTTTTCTCGTTTCCACTGTGCTTTTTGTTACCTCTCCAACAAAACTCCCAGGCTTATCCCATTTTCCTCCATCTTTGTTTTTTTTTCTGAACTCACGAACACAATAATTTCATGTGACTTAATTTGTTGCAATGAAAACACCGAGCTTTTTAACTTCTTTGTTTCCTTCAAATGTTTCCTTTTTACCCCATGCTAAGTTATCCTTATGACCTTCATTGAGATCTATTTTTCCCTTTCTACGTGAGGATTTCTCTTTGCCCTAATTTCTATCCCTCATGTACTGAAATTGATTTTGGAAGCCAAACTGTGTTGTATGTAGTTTCCCTGGGAAGCTGTTTCATTCCAGCTCCAACTCTGACATCTCCCTGCCAGTGTGGAAAATTACTCAGCAATGTCCAATCCTATAACAAAGGAATAACTACAGTCTGACCATTTGCCACGCCTTGAGTCCAGTCGTGATAGTCAGATTGGTGGGAGTTCCAAATGACAGAGCTGTCAAGCAGCACAGAAATAACCAGCTCAGTGTGGTTTCCGACAGGTCCCCATGTGGAGATGGTGCTGTTGTGGAAATGTCACTGGATTACTAATCCAGACAAGGCTAATGCTCTGGCAGCTGGTGGAAGTTATAATTAATAAAATATCGAGATGTAAAATCTGGAGTCATTAACAGTGACCTTGAAGTCAATGTCGATTGTAAACACCAATTTCCTTCCTCAATGCACTTTCAGGAAGTGAATCTTCCGTGCTTTCCTGGTCTGGCCTAAAAGTGACTCCAGACAGACATGTGAAGCACTCTTCAATGGTCTCGGAAACGGCCAAGCAAGACACTCTATTGCAACAAACTGTTCGCGGTCTTAAAGATAAAACCGTACAGATCACCCAGCACTAGCCTCAGTATTGGAACGAGAAACGCTATCCTGTTGACCCTGCAGAGACCTCCTTCCTAACATTTGAGAGCTGGTGGCAATATTTACAGAGCTTTCCCACAGACTGCACAGAAACTTCTGGAAAAGAGTAGGTCATTCAACACACTGAGTATCCTCTATTGTAGTTCGTGGTCAAAATCTCAATTCAGTTTTCCTCACACAGTGTTCATATCCTTTAGCATGTTTAAACATCGGAACATATAAAATATGAACTACTGTATTCGCTTTGGTCCATCAATTTTGATCGTCCATTTAATATACAGGCAGTTATCCATTAAGGTGTCTTTATTAAACGCAATTTCGCTGCAACACAATTAGTGTTGTTCATAACAAAATGTTTTGTTTCCAGTTTTGGTGGTCTCATCGAAATTTTATTGAAGTTTGATTCTAACAGATTTGGGGGCTCCTCCGGGATCAAAAACTCTGACCGCTCGACACTCTTGGGACGACGGGCGAGGTGCACCTCCTCCGTCATCCCAAGAGTGTCGAGCGGTGGGAGTTTTGGATCTCGGATGAGGCCCCCAAATTGTTAGAAACAAAACTCACTTTTAAATCAGCCAGAAAGAAAGTCATGGAAACAAGGACAATTTATGACGAACTTGCAAGTAAAGGCTTCAATTGCATAAGCAAATGAGCAATTTAGAACTAAGGTTAGTGTACAGTTATACCCTTTGAGCTGAGTGAGGTTATCTATCCAGACTCCTAATTACCCAATCTCTCTTACTGTGCCACACCACTGCCCAGCTGCGCTCCACCCTTATTACTTCCACCTTCTCCAGGTTGGCAACCTTCCTCTCTGCAAATGCTGACACATACGTTTATTTTGTCAAGATCTGGTTTATCATTTTGTATCAATTCTGCTGGTACATTCCATCCTCGGACATTTCATTAACTTGTATCATTTTGTATAGCTCAAGCATTTCGGCAATCACAGCTTTTTGCTGAAAGCATAATTTTTCAAAAAGAACTTTTCGTTATAGTAATTACACACCAAAGTTCGTATTTAATTAACTGCAATTATACACTGAAAAGTCCCTAAATACCTGCAGGGTTAATAGTTCTCTTGTTGTACCTCTTTTCTGTGTGCTTTTTCTATATCTGCAAAAACAAGACATTACCCCATTTCTAACAATTCCCCCATTCCTTTTCTTAACCATTTGTTGTTTTTGCAATCTTATTTTCTGCCCACTTTTCACCCTATGATGCCGAGGTTCACAATCTAGTCATTCCTGTCCTTCTAAGTTTGTACCATTATTGGTTGTTGTCCTCCCAAAGACATTACCAGCTTATTCATTATCCAATTTAACACATTAAACTCTACCAGTAAACCTACAATTATTAGTAGCACATAAATGCCTAAATTCACTAACCATTTTCCCACCCGGTCAATCTCCAGTTACCCCATCCTTCATCTTTTCGGAGTTCATCTCCAATTTCTCTTATATTGCTTATCTTTTTCTTTAATATTTCTGCTTTATCTTCCACTGTGAAAGAAGTGTCTGAGATGAAGGTGCAGCATTCCTTACGAATCAGAGCACAGGTTCCCCCTTTTTCGGCCAAAAGATCATCTAAAGTCATTCGATTCTGTTAAGCTCCCAGTCTTCCCTTTTTACATACACTACCTTTGCCTCCCGTAGCAGTTCTTCTCTTGGTTTTTCACTCCATCCCTCTAATTTCTGTAGTATCTTTTGTACGTCTGGCCATGATTTGGTTACAAACTGGACCTTTAAGAGTCCCTGTGCAACCTGATTATCGGGATCCATTCCCGAATACTTCCTTGTGGCCTACTTGAGCCTTTGAAGAACTGCAGAAGGGGTTTCCTCCTTTTCTTGTCGTATTTCAAAGGTCTTAACAAAGTTTTGTAATCTTGGTGTCGCCTCTTTACTTCCTAATATTACCATTTCTCTGAGATCTCGCATTGACTCCTTATCTTCTTTGTCATTATTTTCCCAATGAGGGTCAACATTTGAGAATTCATGTTCAACTTTTCATTTCCTTTTTAAAGACCCTAACTTCACGGCTAGTTAAGGGAGCATTTATATATCCAATTGTACCTTCCCCAATCGGAACCTCTCATAAGGAACATAATTTTACATTTTCTCTGCCCCTCCTTTACGTGTGGTGGCTCGAGTGATTCTGAGCCCCCTAGGTTCTGCATCTTTTAGTTCAGAGTCCGTTTCGCTTTCTGTGTCTGGACTCAGTTCTACTTCGGGAGCTGTAGGCTCGTTCCGGGGAGTAGTATATGGGGGTGGCAAATACATTAAGGGATCCCATTATGGCTTCCCTTGTTCATTCTTTTCTTTTGTTCTTTTCCTAATTCCTCCGTATTCATGGGACATAATTTTACTCCTGCGTTCCCTCTCCAAGAAGCCGCATAATCGGACTCTTTTTGACTATAGGTTCTTTTCGATTGACATATATATTAAAATCTTGACACAGCCAATCCTCATCGGACCCATACTTGTGCCAAAAACAAATACCAGGCACCTTAATACTTTCTCTAGTCCAAATGAAACAACACTATTTTATCATTGTAATCTTACCTTTCTCCCGCATCCGGAAGTGGTGTTCCCAATTACCCAACATTCTCCCCAAAGACTATTGGGCGGAATATATTCCCCTTTAACATTATTTACAGATCGATCGTTACACAGGCAATTCCCCGTGCCTCCCATTATTGCAAATTTAATTAATCTGAATGTGGTCCAGTGTCACCTTCTTCCACACCCCCTTCAGTGTCCTGACTAGACACCGTACTCGTCCAATTAATCTGACCAATTATATGTTTTTTGAGACTTCAACTGTTAACATTCAATCACCAACAAACAAATGTGCTTTCAAACCGGATCACAAAAGGTTCAAGTTTCTACTAGCTGTACAGCTTTTCTCTCTCTCTCTCTCTCTCTCACACACACACACACTCTGTGTGTCATAGACACCTTGAGCTTCCCACAACGAGTGTTCTAACTTTCGACTGTTTTTCTAGACGGCTGGCCATAAGTTAGTTACAAAGTGCACCCTCAGTTGCCCTTCAGCTACTCGCCCTTCTGACATGGGCTGTTTTCCATTAACATATGCTTTAATTTAGATCTTGCCAATTTTCCCCATACTTCTCATACGTTCCCGACCAATTGAGGTTGTCCCGACCACCAAGGCAATATTTAAAGGTCACTTTTCTTACCTTGGTCTGTGCACAAAGTTACCTGGTCACAGCCAGCACCTAACCTGCACGGCAATGCCTGCAGTTCTTATGGTCACTGCAAAACCCCGCAGCTCTAACGGTCACTGCAAAACCCCTTCTTGTTTCCAGGGTCTCCCAGTCCGGATCCCACTTGCCCAAACTACAAGTGGCAAACAAGGGAGTAGGAGATTGCCGAAATCTGCGAGATGCACCTCTCCCGTCCTCCCAAGAGTGTCGAGCGGTCGGAGTTTTGGATCCCGCTCGAGGCCCCCAAATTGTTAGAAACTAAACCCACTTATAAATCAGCCGGAGACAAAGCCATGGAAACTAGGTAAATTTATTACGAACTTGCAAGTGCGGGCACCCCGCCAGCCTGGCAAAAAGTGCAAAGATATCAATTATGCAATCATTTTTATACAGTTTGTGGTGTTGCAGGCTCACATCCCCTGTCCCCATTCTTACCCTATCATAATCATTTATTTCATTTCATTCCCTTATTTGGCCTTTACTTGAGACTAACCTTAAGATAATTACTTCACTTGTTTTTGTCTTTTCTTCTCTATGTACCAGGCTGCTCGTGTCCTTGGATGTCTGCATTCCTTGTTCTGTTAATCTAAGCTTTATTGTGAAAATACCTTTACTTCTTCTTTTGTGGTCAGCTACAACACTCCATAGTTATTTTCTAGCTTAAAAGTATTTCCTTTAAAACTACTTCTTTAAAAGACGCCCTGTATTCATTAAAGTGTTAGCCTTAAGTATACTACATGCTACAAGAATTTCATGTCCGTTTGTATAATGTCTCACCCCTCCCCAATCTACAGAAATTACACTCTTCTAACACTTACAACAATTACATTTCTATATCGCCTGCAGAAAACTACATTTCTTATTTCCCACAAACATCATGGCTTTCGGTCAGACAGCTGGCTACTCTGACAACAAGCATAACCAGCTGATAAAATCAGGTTTGCAATTCATTATATCGCTTCTTTCCATCTAAGTGGATGAGTTGGGGGAAATGTCACAACCTCCTGGCTAAAACACAGATAGACTGCCAAGGTATATTGGCCAAGGAAATCTCCCAAATCACAAAACCGACACACCAGGCACATTGCAAATACAACAGCCAAGTGGTAATGTCATCAGCATAATGTAAAAGGCAACAGTTCTCCAGAACAGACATATCCCTAACAATGTCTCCCCCAAACAAAGGAGGGCCCAGGCAGGAAGGTAGCGGGTGCTGTTACACAAAGAAATGAACAGCAACAAGCCATCCAAATGGTTGGACATGCTTCAAACTATTAACCGATTCTCCAAATTGGCCTGAACTACAGAAAATTCTGGAAAAGATTCCAGAAATGAACAAAAAAAGGGTTCACCTGCAGACTGATGTCTTCAATTTCTGGAGGCCTTCTGAGGAGACCAGCATGGCAAGAGACAGACAGACTGACAGACACACAGAAAGAGAGAGAAAGCAGCTTCGCAGACCCAAAGACAAAACCAGAGGGGGGGGGTGGGTGGAAGAGGGAGAGATAGAAAGACAGGTGGAATCAAACTCCTGAAGCATGGGAGAGAGGGAGTGTGAAAAACTATTGAGAGAGAGAGAGCTGCAACTAACTGGAATAATGAGTGCCACCCCTTCAGTCTGTCCATGCTTTAACTCCTGTTTGTCTCAGTCTGAGCCCCCCTTCTCTCCCTCTCTCTGTCCTTCTCTCTCTGCCTGTCTCTCTCTCTCTCACTCACTCTGCCTTTTTCTCACTCTCTCCCTCTACCTGTCTCTTTCTGCCCAGCTTTCTTTCATCCCCGTCTCCATCCCTACTCTCTCCATCTCTCTCTCTTTTTCTCACCCTCCCTTTCTCTTTTTTCCCTATTTCAGACCTGAAAGTGCTGACCCAATTTTCAACACCCTCAAAAATATTTTCCCCCCATTTTCAATCACCTCCCAAATTTATCTCCTTCCCCAAATATCTTCCCTCCCAAGTAACTGCCTCACCAAATGTGCCCCCCTCAAATATTTTGCTGCCCCACCCCAACATTGCTGTGAGCCCCACTCCCCGGGGCAGAGGGAAATGAGTGGAAAAGTGTGGAGCTGGAAAAGCCCAGCAGGTCAGGGCTGAACCATCGACTCTCCTGGCTGACCCGCTGGGCTTCCCCAGCTCCACACTTTGTAACTCTGACTGTCCAACATCTGCAGTCCTCACTTTCTCACACAGGTAAATGACTCTGGGTTGACTGACTGGCCTGTGTGTGTTTTAATGCACAGCAAGATCCCAGTCCCAGAATTACAGAAGGTTTGCATCACAGATAGAGTCCTTTCTGCCCATTATCCCCCCTCCCCATTTAATGATCCTGGTCCTGTTCAGGATCCTCAGGATTAGCCCCTGAATGGCCTCATTGACGATCCTTCCTGTGGAGACCTCTTCTCCACCCTGTCTCAGACTTTGCATCACATGCTATCCTTCCCTCCATCTCTCTCAAACAACAGCCCCTCCTTTCTCTACCAACCCCAAAGCCCCATCAAACACTCCCCCGTCTCTGTCTGTCCCACTCCCTCCTTGTCTGCCACTCTCCCCCTTTCCCATGCAGGCTCACAGCCCCTCAGCTGGAGGACATGGTGCAGAGACTAACTTGCATTTTGACTGACTGCTGTAATTCACGTCAAGATCCCACTCAGCAACTATCCCCAGCCACACACACTGTCCTTCTCCCTCCATATGTGTCCTTTTCCCTCTCCCTGTCTCTCTCACTCTGTCCTTCCCTCTCTCTCTCTCTCTCTCCGTCTCCCTGTTTCTCACTGCCCATCTGTCTCTCCTCACTTTCTCCATTCCCATTCTCTCCATGTCTCCCGCTCTCTCTTTTTGTCACCCTCCCCTTCTCTTTTCCTCGATTTCAGTCTCAAAGAGAAAAGTAGTTTAAGTCCCTTACACTCACCCCGTCCCCACCGTCAGGGTAAAACCCAGGAGAGACCAGGAAAAAGGTGGATCCTCCTACATTAACTTTACAGCATCCAGCGGTACAGAGACAAACTCTTCCAAATGTCTCTACCCCAGTTACTGGGACAGGGGTCTAGGGAGAAAGAGGGAGAGAAACTACAGAAGAGAAGATGAACAGACACAGTGAGAGGGAGGGAGAAAACACGAGAAAGACAGGCAGACAGGGGGAGGGAGATAAAGTGAGAAGAACTGAAAGAGACCAAGAGAGAGAAGGGGGGTGGGGGGGGGGAGGAGAGAGAGAGAGAGAGAGAGAGAGAGAGAGAGAGAGAGAGAGAGAGAGAGAGAGAGTAAAATCCCAGGGAAGATAAATACAATGTCAGACAGATACAAGGAGAAAAAGGGGAGGCAAAGACAGGGAGAGAAGGTCAGACAGACAGCAAGAGAGAAATCCCAGGGAGAGATATAGGACAGAGAGAGAGCGAAGAGTTGGAACAGCAGAGAGATAGAGCTGAGAGAAAGGGGGGACGGTATTGAGCTGCTGTGATGCAGTGAGAATGATGTACAGACAAGAATAACAAGATCCCACAAGCCGAGAGAAAGATGCAGAGAGAGATGAGGAAGGTGTTTATTTTTTGCAGGATTGAATGATTAAGCATTCCTGAAAAAATGGTGCAGTGACAAAGGGGCAGTGTGTTGTGGGAAGGGAATCTACAGGGAAATGTCAACAGGGCAGAGATTTGAAATACCTCGACACTGTCCTATACCCCCTAGTCCAGGAACTCCCCACATACGTTCGAGACACCACCCACGCCCTCCAACTCCTCCAAGACTTCCGTTTCCCCGTCCCCCAACACCTCATCTTCACCATGGATATCCAATCCCTCTACACCTCCATCCGCCATGACCAGGGCCTCCAAGCCCTCCGTTTTTTTCCTCTGCTGGCATCCCCAACAGTACCCTTCCACCGGCACTCTCATTTGTTTGGCCGAACTGG
This sequence comes from Chiloscyllium punctatum, assembly GCF_047496795.1. Lineage (NCBI taxonomy): Eukaryota > Metazoa > Chordata > Chondrichthyes > Orectolobiformes > Hemiscylliidae > Chiloscyllium > Chiloscyllium punctatum. The sequence continues at coordinate 36,347,151 of NC_092759.1, read as the reverse complement.
TCCTCACACTTAATACTTTCTCCTATGAATCCTCCCACTTCCTCCAGAACAAAGGGGTAGCCATGGGCACACGTATGGGCCCCAGCTATGCCTGTCTCTTTGTTGGCTACGTAGAGCAGTTGATCTTCCGTAATTACACCGGCACCACTCCCCACCACTTCCTCCGCTACATTGATGACTGCATTGGTGCCACCTCGTGCTCCCGCAAGGAGGTTGAGCAATTCATCCACTTCACCAACACATTCTACACTGACCTTAAATTTACCTGGACCATCTCTGACACCTCCCTCCGCTTTCTGGACCTCTCCATCTATATTAATGACGACCGACTTGACAGTGACATTTTTTACAAACCCACCGACTCCCACAGCGACCTGGATTACAACTCCGACCACCCTACCTCTTGCAGAAATGCCATCCCGTATTCCCAATTCCTCTGCCTCCGCTGCATCTGCTCCCAGGAGGACCAGTTCCACCACAGAACACACCAGATGGCCTCTTTCTTTAGACACCACAATTTCTCTTCCCATATGTTTAAAGATGCCCTCCAACGCATCTCGTGCACATCCTGCACCGCCGCTATCAGATCCTACCCCTCAAACAGTAACAAGGTCAGAACGCCCCTGGTGCTCACCTTCCACCCTACCAACCTCCGCATAAGGCAAATCATCCGCCAACATTTCTGCCACCTCCAAACAGACCCCAACACCAGGGATATATTTCCCTCCCCACCCCTTTCCGCCTTCTGCAAAGACCGCTCCCTCCGTGATTACCTGGTTTGGTCCATGCCCCCCTACAACCCACCCTCCCATCCTGGCACCTTCTCCTACCGCTGCAGGAATTGAAAAACCTGGGCCCACACCTCTTCTGTCATCTCTATCCAAGGCCTTAAAGGAGCCTTGCACATCCATCAAAGTTTCACTTGCACATCCACTAATATCAATTATTGTATCCGTTGCTCCCGATGCAGTCTCCTCGCAGAGTGCTTTAGGGAACATCTCCGGGACACCTGCACCAATCAACCACACCGCCCCGTGGCCCAACATTTCAACTCCCCCTCCCAGTCTGCTGAGGACATGGAGGTCCTGGGCCTCCTTCACTGCTGCTCCCTCACCACCAGATGCCTGGAGCAAGAACGCCTCATCTGCTGCCTCGGAACACTTCAACCCCAGGGCATCAATGTGTACTTCAACAGTTTCCTCATTTCCCCTTCCCCCACCTCACCCGAGTTCCAAACTTCCAGCACAGCACTGTCCCCATGACTTGTCCGGACTTGTCCTCCCTGCCTATCTCCTTTTTCACCTATCCACTCCACCCTCTCCTCCCTGACCTATCACCTTCATCCCCTCCCCCACTCACCCATTGTACTCTTTGCTACTTTCTCCACACCCCCACCATCCTCTAGCTTATCTCTCCACGTTTCAGGCTGACTGCCTTTATTCCTGATGAAGGGCCTTCGCCCGAAACGTCGATTTAGCTGGTCCTTGGATGCTGCCTTAACTGCTGTGCTCTTCCAGCACCACTAATCCAGAGATTTGAAATATGTTGAGAGATAGGAATTGAAGGAAAGACGTGGGAGAGTGAACTGGGAACACAGAAATGGGAATGGGAAGCAGTGAGATTGGTGGGATCAGACTGTGCAGCTGCCTCCTCTCTAGCATCTTGCACCGTTGTCTCTCCTCAGTGTTGAGCTCGCTCCCTTGTGGTAAAGTTACCATAGACAGCCTGAATCCCACAGTTCATGTGTGTGCGCGTGTGTGTGTGCGCGCGCGCGCGTTTGTGTGTGTGTCTGTGTGTGTGTGTGTGTGTGTGTGTTTGTGTGTGTGTGTGTGTGTGTATGTGTTTGCTCTCTCTGATGATTCCTCATGGCAGAATAATTTGATTCTCTGTGTCTTTGTATTGTACTGGTTTCAGCTCCCAAATCAAATGCTAAATCATCCATGATCGTATTGAACAGCAGAGCAGGCTCGAGGGGCTGAATGGTCTCATTCTGTTCCTATTTCGGATGGCATTATGTTCTTAACACTACCTCCCAGCTCTTGGCCCCCACACTGGAGGTTATGACTCCACAAGGCCCTGATCTGTAGAGTGCTGCACTCTTCCGTGAGTCTCGGAGGGAACCAGCCTGATTTGGATTGGAGTTGCAGCCTCTCAGTGAGAAGTGAAATCTCCTCGAGATTCCCGTCAGTCTCTCACTGTAAGGTGGAGCAGGCCAGTTCCGGGGAAGCAAACAGCAGGCCAGGTCTGCCCTGTCCTCCAGCTCCATTTCAGAAGGTCACATGGGAGGGGCTTGTTTCCTTCATCAGCTTCCCGTGCTCTCCGTTCTGGGTGAGGGTGGGGGCCGAATGGCCTTGCTCCTGGTTCATATTGAGGTTCAGGCTGACTATGTTTGGTTTTTTCAGGGCATGCCCCTGGCGTGAAGTCAGTTATCTCAGTTGGCTGATTAGTCGGTTGACAATGCAGAGTAAAACCAACAGCGTGGGTTCAGTTCCCACACTAGCTGAAGTTACCCTGAAGGACTCTCCTTCCCTACCTCTCCCCTCAGCTGGGGCCATGCTGACCCTCTGATTCAAGCACCACCAGACACCGCTTTCTAATGAGGAGCTGCCCCGTGCTCTGGTAAGTCTACGGTGACATTACATTGGTTTGCAGCTGAAGCACTGTGTGCAGGACTAGTCACTGCACAGCCAGAGGGATGTTACTGTATGAGGAAGGTTTACTGGATGAATCCCCACTGGAATGAACAGCACTCGCTTTCTCCCAATTAAGCCACCCTACAGATTTTGTGTCTTTAGAGACACAAGGACCAATTCACCTGAAACAGTAGCTGTGCACACAATAAGACTGGCTAGTTTACATACACACACTCTCTCTCACAGACACTCACTCTCTCAAGCACACACACACTCTCACTCCCTCAAAAATATACACACAGCCTCTCTCTCACACACACACATTCCTCTCTCTCAAACACATACACACAAACACACACTCAGACACACCACACAGCACATAATCTCTCTCTCACACGCGCAGACACACAGAGATACACACACTTGCACTCTTTCTCTCACACACGGACAGACACTCACTGTCTGTCTCTCTCTCTCTCACACACAGAGACACACACACACAAACCACAATTACTGAACAAACGTGGAGGAAGGTTCGATGGAGAAATTATTTCTCATGGGACTGTACCCTGATCTCGTATGATGACTGCTCTAGGGAGACAGACAGCAAATTCAACTGTCTTATTGGATCTTCCTGTGCACAATTTCTTGCATCGACAGCGTTGGTCTGTTTGGGTGCCTGCTTTTCTGAAGCGTCTCCAAGCAACAAGCGACCATAGATTGACAACAGTTTTCCTCCAATCCATGTTGAAGTCACTTGGTGATGTTATTTTTCACTGATTGTTTAAAAAGATCTGAACCTTCTAAAATGCCTCCATCCCAACATACGACACCATCACTCCTTGTGGAATCTGAAGAAATTATCAGGGAAGTGTATCGGTACCTTCCTACCTTCTGCACCTTGCACCATCAGATAGTGCTCCCTCGTACCTCAGAAAGCACCACTGAATTGTGTTTAACCCCAGCGTCCCTCAGACAGTATCTCCATAAAACATTCACACCCTGAACACCTCAGAACACAGCCCAGCCCACCCCTCAAACGACGTTCATCCACAAACCCCTTCAGACATCCACTGCAGTCCAAGATTGGAGCCCTGGTCCTCAGAACATTATTGGGTCTCTGGATTAATCACAGAATTCCTACAATGTAAAATCAAGCCATTCAGCCTATCAGGTCCACACTGACCGTTTGAAAAGCATACACCAACACTCACACTCTCTATTCTATCCCGGTATCCTGCATTTCCCATGGCCACCCTACCTAAGCTTCACATCTTGGATAGTTGGTAGAAGCCAGAGCACCCAGAGGAAAGGCACAGATACAGGGAGAATGTGTAAACTCCACAAAGACAGTCGCCGGAGCTAGGATCAAAGTTGCATCCTTGGTGCTTTGAGGAAGTAGTGCTAACCACTGAAGCACCATGCTGTCCTCTCTCCCTGGATGTCATGTCATCTAACCTTTTACTAAGCAGTCTCCCATGTGAAACCTTCTCATCCATCCTCTCGGTCAACCCTTCAAAGACTCAATCAAGTTAGGCAAACGATTTCCAAAAGCCATGCTGACCATGCCTAATCAATTCTTGCTTTTCCAAATGCATGTAAATTTTCTCTCAGAATGTCCTCCAACAGCTTACCCACCACTGCCATCAGGCTCACAGCTCCATAGTTCAATGGCTGTTCCTTGCAGCCTTACTTCAATAATGGCACATCGTTTATCACCCTCCAGTCTTCAGGCACCTCACCCATTTCCACTGATCGGTCCATCTGACAAGGCCATCTCCATCTTTCTGTAACCTAAGGCTATCTTCCTCAGTATTTATTACCCACCAATCTTCAGATCATTCATGAACCCACTCATTAACCCTCCACCTATCAAATCTCAATCTTTTCTCTCAGCCACATCAGCAAGACCCCCAACAGTAACTTCTGTGAGACATGAACAGACAGAGATTTCTAACTGGGCCGTCACTGTCTGTTTCCGGCCACTCAGCATTCTCTGCTAAATTCCTTTGAACTTGAGTTTTTACGTTCACTATCAGTTTCCAGTATGGATCCTGATAAAAGCCTTACTGACCTCAAAGCAGATAACAGAAAAGTATTGTCCTTATTTACACACCTGGTCACCTCCTCAAAAAGTGCAATCCCATTGGTCAGACCTGACCTCCCCTTAACACAACCATTCTGACTGGTCTTCATCAACTCCAGTCTCTTGAAATGCTGATTAATTCTCTCTCCCAAAATTGCTTCCAACAGACGTCCCACACACGATATTAGCCTGACCGGCCTGCAGTTGCCGGGTATATCCCATGCTCCTTCTTGAATAACAGTACCACATGGTCAGTCCGCCGACACCTCTCCTGTGGCCAGAGGGGATTTGAAAATGTTTGCAAGTGTACCTGCTACTTCCTCCATCACCTCATTCGGTAAACTGAGATACATTTCTACCGTCTTTGGAGATATATCGGTTTTAAGAAGGTCACACAACTCAGAACCATCTCTCTCTATATATGCTAATTTACTTATTTGTATCACAGAGCATCTCCACGATTTCATATCAACACTGTCCCAATGAGCACCGACGTAATGCATCCATTCACTGTAGCCTCTGGCTCCATGCACAAATTCTCACTGTGTTCCACAACCTATTCTTTCTCTCATTATCAATTCACCCTTAATGTTACTGTAAAGTCCTTTAAGATTTTTATTTCCTCTCTTATCACTCCCCTCTCCCAGGCAAGTAGCCTGTGATGTAAGTTGGAGGAGTGTGGGATATCAGTGTGGATGTGGATTAACATAGGGAAGCTCAGAAATAATGAGCACCCGACTGTGCTGAGTGTGGGGCAGTGGGATTCATTCGGGATGAGCACATGGAAGCTGAGGAATAAACCTCAGCCCTGCAGCATGAAAATATCCCTTTGAGCTGGCAGGTCAGTCATGCAAAACAAAAACTCCAACACTGGGAAAAGAGGGTGGAATCTCTTCAGTTTCAATAAGCAATTGAAGATGGTCTGTTTGTACACAGTCTCTGGAATCTGGGCGTGGGAATCATTGCTGAGCAGGGTTTTTAGGATGCAGAGGCAGAAATGTACTGAACAATTTCAGCTATTCCTCTTAGACCACCAGACATGAGAGCAGAAATTAGGCCATTCAGCCCATCTGATAGTGTGGCACTCACTCAGTACTGACTCTCTTACAACGCAGGTATCCCCAGACTGATGCGCTGACAGTACAGTTCTCCCTCAGTAATGACCCACTGATAGTGCAGCACTGCCCCCATATTGACCCGCTGACATGACGGCAATCCCTCATTACTGACCCTCTGACAGCGCAGCACTCCCTCAGTGCTGACCCTCTAACAGTCCACGCCGCCCTCAGTGCTGACTCTCTGACAGTGCAGCACTCCCTCAGTACTGATCCTCTGACAGTGTGACACTACCTCAGTACTGACCCTCTGACAGTGCAGCACTCCCTCAACACTGACCCTCTGACAGTGCAGCACTCCCTCAGTACTGACCCTCTGACAGTGCAGTGATCCCTCTGTACTGATCCATTGATAGAGCTGCACTCCCTCCGTACTGATCCACTGACAGTGATGCACTCCCTCTGTTCTGACACGCTGACAGGGCAGTACTCCCTTGGGACTGACACTCTGACAAAGCAGCTCCCCTTCAGTACTGACCCTCTGATATTGCAGCCTTCCCTCAGTACTGACCCTCTGACAGAGCAGAAGTCCCTCGGTGCTGATCCTCTGACAGTGTGGCACTGTCTCGATCCTGTACCGCTGACAGTGCAGCAATGACTCGGCTTTGACCCTCTGATGGGGTGGTGTTGTGCCAGTACTGACCCTCGAACGGTGCAGTGCTCTCAGTACAGATCCGTTGACAGTATAGCACTTCCTCAGTACTACCCCTTTGGCAATGCAGCAGGCCCTGAGTACTGATGCTCTGACCCGCAGCGTGGTGCTGCCTCAGTACTACCCACCTCACAGTGCGGTGCTCTCTCAGTACTAATCCCCTCACAGCGCGGTGCTCTCTCAGTACTATCACCCTCACAGCGCGGTGCTCTGTCAGTACTAACACCCTCACAGCGCGGTGCTCTCTCAGTACTAATCCCCTCACAGCGCGGTGCTCTCTCCGTACTAACACCGTCCCAGCGCGGTGCTCTCTCAGTACTAATCCCCTCACAGCGCGGTGCTCTCTCAGTACAAACCTCCTCACAGCGCGGTGCTCTCTCAGTACTAACCACCACACAGCGCGGTGCTCCCTGAGTACTAACCACCACACAGCGCGGTGCTCTCTCAGTACTAACCCCCTCACAGCGCAGTGCTCTCTCAGTACTAACCCCCTCACAGCGCGGTGCTCTCTCAGTACTAATCCCCTCACAGCGCGATGCTCTCTCAGTACTAAACCCCTCACAGCGCGGTGCTCTCTCAGTACTAACCCCCTCACAGCGCGGTGCTCCCTCAGTACTCACCACCACACAGCGCGGTGCTCTCTCAGTACTAACCCCGTCACAGCGCGGTGCTCTCTCAGTACTAACCCCCTCACAGCGCGGTGCTCCCTCAGTACTAAACACCACACAGCGCGGTGCTCTCTCAGGACTAACCCCCTCACAGCGTGGTGCTCTCTCAGTACTAACCACCTCACAGAGCGGTGCTCCCTCAGTACTAACCACCACACAGCGCGGTGCTCCCTTGGTACTAACCCCCTCACAGTGCGGTGCTCTCTCAGTACTAACTCCCTCACAGCGCGGTGCTCTCTCAGTACTAATCCCCTCACAGCGCGGTGCTCTCTCAGTACTAACCCCCTCACAGCGCGGTGCTCCCTTAGTACTAACCACCACACAGCGCGGTGCTCTCTCAGTACTAACCCCCTCACAGCGCGGTGCTCTCTCAGTACTAACCCCCTCACAGAGCGGTGCTCCCTCAGTACTAACCACCACACAGTGCGGTGCTCCCTTGGTACTAACAAACTCACAGCGCGGTGCTCTCTCAGTACTAACTCCCTCACAGCGCGGTGCTCCCTCATTACTAACCACTTCACAGCGCGGTGCTCTCTCAGTACTAACACCCTCACAGCGCGGTGCTCCCTCAGTACTAACCACCTCACAGCGCGGTGCTCCCTCAGTACTAACCCCCTCACAGCGCGGTGCTCTCTCAGTACAACTCCCCACACAGCGCGGTGCTCCCTCATTACTAACCACTTCACAGCGCGGTGCTCCCTCAGTACTAACCCCCTCACAGCACAGTGCTCTCTCAGTACTCACCACCTCACAGCGCGGTGCTCCCTCAGTACTAACCCCCTCACAGCGCGGTGCTCTCTCAGTACTAACACCCTCACAGCGCGGTGCTCCCTCAGTACAACTCCCCACACAGCGCGGTGCTCCCTCATTACTAACCACTTCACAGCGCGGTGCTCCCTCAGTACTAACCCCCTCACAGCACAGTGCTCTCTCAGTACTAACCACCTCACAGCGCGGTGCTCCCTCAGTACTAACCCCCTCACAGCGCGGTGCTCTCTCAGTACTAACACCCTCACAGCGCGGTGCTCCCTCAGTACTAACCGCCTCACAGCGCGGTGCTCCCTCAGTACTAATCCCCTCACAGCGCGGTGCTCTCTCAGTACAACTCCCCTCACAGCGCGGTGCTCCCTCAGTACTAACCCCCTCACAGCGCGGTGCTCTCTCAGTACTAACCACCTCACAGTGCGGTGCTCCCTCAGTACTAACCACCTCACAGCGCGGTGCACTTTCAGTACTGAACCCCTCACGGCGCGGTGCTCCTTTAGTTCTAACCCTTTCACAGTGCAGCGCTCCCTCAGTAGTAACCCTCTCACAGCAAGATGATCCATTAGTACTGACCCTCAGAGAGTGCACACTTCATCATTACTGACCCTCCCACTGCACAGCAATTCATCCATACTGACCCTCTGACAATGATGCACACACTCAGTCCTGATATTTTGACAGTAATGCACTCCCTCAGTATTGACCCCCTGACAGTGATGCACTGCCTCATTACTGACCCTATGACAATACAGCAAACCCTCATTCCTGACTCTCTGGCAGTGCAGCACTCCTGACATAATGACTCAAAGACAGTGCGGCACTGCCTCAGTGCTGACCCTCTGACAGTGCAGCAATCCCTCAGTACTGACCCTCTAACAGTGCAGCACTCCCTCAGTACTAACCCTCTGAAATTGCAGTGCTCCCTCAGTGCTCTCTTCACAGTGTAGCACTCCCTCAGTACTGACCCTCTGACAGTACAGCACTCACTCAGTACTGACCCTATGATAATGCAGCACTCCCTCAGTACTGACCCTCCGACAGTGCAGCACTCCCTCAGTACTGACCCTCCGACAGTACACTGCTCCCTCAGTGCTCACTCGCAGGGTAGCACTCACTCAGTGCTGACTCTCTCACAGTGCAGCACTCCCTCAGTACTGACCCTCTGAAAGTGCAGCACTCCCGCAGTACTGACCGACTTACAGTGCAGTACTCCCTCAGTGCTCTATTCACAGTGTAGCACTCCCTCAGTACTGACGCTCTGACAGTGCAGCTCTCCCTCATTACAGACTCTCTGACAGTGCAGTGCTCCCTCATTACAGACTCTCTGAAAGTACAGTGATCCCTCAGTGCTCTCTCAGAGTGTAGCACATCCTCAGTACTGACTCTCTCACAGTGTAGCACTCCGTCTGGACTGAACCTCTGACAGTGTGGTGCTCCATCCGTACTGACACTCGGGTAATGCAGCATTCCCTCACTATTGTCTGTCCGACAGTGTGGTGATCCATCAGTACTGACTCTCTGGCAATTCAGCAATCCCTCAGTACTGACCATCAGACAGTGCAGCACTCCCTCAGTCCTGATCCTTTAACGGTGCAGCACTGCTCTGTGTGCTGGCCCTCTGACAGTGCATCACTCCGTCTGTACGGACACTCTGATAATGCAGCACTCCCTCAGTACTTAACTTCTGACAGTGCAGCACTCCCTCAGTACTGACCCATTGACAGTGCAGCACTTGCTCAGTACTGACCTTCTGACAGAGCAGCACTCCCTCAGTATTGACCTCTGATAATGCAGCACTCCCTCAGCACTGACCCTCTGACAGTGCATTGCTCCCTAATTACAGACTGTACAGTACAGTTCTCTCGCAATTCTCTCTCAGAGTGTAGCACTTCCTCAGTACTGACTCTCTCACAGTGTAGCACTCCGTCTGGACTGAACCTCTGACAGTGTGGTGCTCCATCCGTACTGACACTCTGGTAATGCAGCATTCCCTCACTATTGTCTGTCCGACAGTGTGGTGATCCATCAGTACTGACTCTCTGGTAATGCAGCATTCCCTCAGTACTGACCCACTGACAGTGTGACACTCCCTCAGTACTGACCGTCTGACAGTGCAGCACTCCCTCAGTACTGACCCTCTGACAGTGCAGCACTCCCTCAGTACTGACCCTCTGACAGTGTGACACTCCCTCAGTACTGACCGTCTGACAGTGCAGCACTCCCTCAACACTGACCCTCTGACAGCGCAGTGATCCCTCCGTGCTGATCCTCTGACAGTGCAGCACTCCTTTAGTTCTAACATTCTTACAGTGTAGCGCTCCCTCAGTTCTAACCCTCTGAGAATGACGGAGCAGCACTCTCGCAGTACTGATCCTCTGACAGTGATGCACTCCATCAGTACTGACCTGGTGGCCAGTGATGCACTCCCTCAGTCTTGATTCTCTGACAGTGCAGTGCTGCCTCAGTGCCGACCCTCTGACAGTGCATCACTCCATCAGTACTGACCCCCTGACAGTGCAGCACTTCCTCAGTACTGAACACCTGACAGTGCAGCACTCCCTCAGCACTGACCATCTGACAGTGCAATGCTCCCTCATTACAGACTTAGACAGTACAATGCTCCCTCAGTGCTCTCTCAGAGTGTAGCACTTCCTCAGTATTGACTCTCTCACAGTGTAGCACTCCGTCTGGACTGAACCTCTGACAGTGTGGTGCTCCATCCGTACTGACACTCTGGTAATGCAGCATTCCCTCACTATTGTTTGTCCGACAGTGCGGTGATCCATCAGTACTGACTCTCTGGCATTTCAGCAATCCCTCAGTACTGACCATCTGACAGTGCAGCACTCCCTCAGTACTGACCCTCTGACAGTGCAGCACTCCCTCAGTACTGACCGTCTGACAGTGCAGCACTCCCTCAGTACTGACCCGCTGACAGCGCAGTGATCCCTCCGTGCTGACACTCTGACAGTGTGGTACTGCCCCCATACCGACCGTGCGGCAGTGCGGCACACCCTCAGTACTGACCCTCTGACAGTGCAACACTCCTTTAGTTCTGACATTCTTACCGTGTACCGCTTCCTCAGTTCTAACCCTCTGAGAATGACAGAGCAGCACTCTCGTAGTACTGATCCTCTGACAGTGATGCACTCCCTCAGTACTGACCCTCTGACAGTGCAGCACTCCCTCAGTCCTGACTCTCTGACAGTGCGGCGCTTCCTCAGTACTGACACTCTGACGGTGCAGTGCTCTCTTCACAGTGTAGCACTCCCGCTGTACTGACCCTCTGACAGTCCAACATTCCCTCAGTTCTGACCATGTGATAATGCAGCACTCCCTCAGTACAGCCTCTCTGACAGTGCGGCGCTGCCTCCGTACTCACCCTATGATAGTGCTCTACTCCCTCAGTGCTCTCTCATAGTGCAGCACTCCCTCAATATTGACTCTCTCACAGTGTACTGCTCCCTCAGTACTGACCCTCTGACAGTGCAGCACTTGCTCAGTACTTACCCTCTGACAGTGTGGTGCTCCCTCAGTACTGACCCTCTGACAGTGCAGCACTGCATCAGTGCTGACCCTCTGACGGTGCAGCACACCCACAGTACTGATCCTCTAACAGTACAGTGCTCCCTCAGTGCTCTCTTCACAGTGTAGCACTCCCTCAGTACTGACGCTCTGACAGAGCAGCACTCCTTCAGTATTGACCTCTGATAATGCAGCACTCCCTCAGTACTGACCCTCTGACAGTGCATTGCTCTCTCATTACAGACTTAGACAGTACAGTTCTCTCGCAATGCTCTGTCAGAGTGTAGCACTTCCTCAGTACTGACTCTCTCACAGTGTAGCACTCCGTCTGGACTGAACCTCTGACAGTGTGGTGCTCCATCCGTACTGACACTCGGGTAATGCAGCATTCCCTCACTATTGTCTGTCCGACAGTGTGGTGATCCATCAGTACTGACTCTCTGGCAATTCAGCAATCCCTCAGTACTGACCCACTGACAGTGTGACACTCCCTCAGTACTGACCCTCTGACAGTGCAGCACTCCCTCAGTACTGACCCTCTGACAGCGCAGTGATCCCTCCGTGCTGACCCTCTGACAGTGTGGCACTGCCCCCATACCGACAGTGGGGCAGTGTGGTACACCCTCAGTACTGACCCTCTGACAGTGCAATGCTCCTCTAGTTCTGACATTCTTACCGTGTCGCGCTTCCTCAGTTCTAACCCTCTGAGAATGACAGAGCAGCACTCCCGCAGTACTGAACCTCTGACAGTGATGCACTCCCTTAGTACTGCCCTCTGACAGTGCAGCACTCCTTCAGTCCTGACTCTCTGACAGTGCGGCGCTGCTTCAGTACTGACCATCTGATAGTGCAGCACTGCATCAGTGCTGACCCTTTGACAGTGCATTGCTCCATCATTACAGACATTGACAGTACAGTGCTCTCTCAGTACTCTCTCAGAGTGTAGCACTTCCTCAGTTTTAACTCTCTCATGGTGTAGCACTCCGTCTGGACTGAACCTCTGGCAGTGTGGTGCTCCATCTGTACTGACACTGGTAATGCAGCATTTCCTCACTATTGTCTGTCCGACAGTGCGGTGATCTTTCAGTACTGACTCTCTGGCAAATCAGCAATCCCTCTGTACATTCAGCAATCCCTCTGTACTGACCATTGGAGAGTGCAGCACTCCCTCAGTACTGACCCTCTGACAGCGCAGTGATCCCTCCGTGCTGACACTCTGACAGTGTGGCACTGCCCCCATACCGACAGTGGGGCAGTGTGGTACACCCTCAGTACTGACCCTCTGACAGTGCAATGCTCCTTTAATTCTGACATTCTTACCGTGTAGCGCTTCCTCAGTTCTAACCCTCTGAGAATGCCAGAGCAGCACTCCCGCAGTACTGAAACTCTGACAGTGATGCACTCCCTTAGTACTGCCCTCTGACAGTGCAGCAAACCTTCATTCCTGACTCTCTGACAGCGCGGCGCTGCTTCAGAACTGACCCCCTCACAGTGCAGCACTCCCTCAATGCTGACCCTCTGACAGTGCATCACTCCCTCAGTACTTACCCGCTGACAGTGCAGCACTCACTCAGTACTGACCCCCTGACAGTGCAGCACTCCATCAGTACTGACTCTCTGACAGTGCAGTGCTCCCTCAGTATGACCCTCCGACAGTGCAGTGCTCCCTCAGTACTGACCCTCCGACAGTGCAGCACTCCCTCAGTACTGACCCCCTGACAGTGCAGCACTCCCTCAGTACTGACTCTCTGACAGTGTAGTGCTCCCTCAGTATGACCCTCTGACAGTGCAGTGTTCCCTCAGTACTGACCCTTCGACTGTGCAGCAGTGCATCTAGACTGATCCCCTGATAGAGCAGCACTCCCTCAACACTGACTCTCCGACGGCGCAGCACTCCCTCAGTACTGACCGTCCGACAGTGCAGTGCTCCCTCAGTACTGACCGTCCGACAGTGCAGTGCTCCCTCAGTACTGACCCTCCGACAGTGCAGCAGAGCGTCTGGACTGACTCCCTGTCACTGCAGCACTCCCTCATCACTGACCCTCTGACAGTGCAGTGTTCCCTCAGTACTGACCCTCCGACAGTGCAGCAGTACAGCTAGACTGACCCCCTGACAGTGCAGCACTCCGTCAACACTGACCCTCTGACAGTGAAGTGCTCTCTCAGTACTGATCCTCCGACAGTCCAGCACTATGTCTGGACTGACCCCCTGACAGTGTAGCACTCCCTGAGCACTGACGCTCTCACAGTGTAGCACTCCCTCAGTCCCACCCTCTGATAATGCAGCACTCCCTCCGTTCTGACCCTCGGATAGTGCAGCACTCCCTCAGTACTCACCCTCTGACAGTGCACTACGCCCTCAGTGCTCTCTCACAGTGAAGCACTCCCTCAGTATTGACTCTCTCACAGTGTACTCCTCCCTCAGTACTGACTCTCTGACAGTGCAGCACTTGCTCAGTACTGACCCTCTGACCATCCAGCGCTCCCTCAGTACTGACCATCTGATAGTGCAGCACTCCCTCAGTACTGACCCTCTGACAGTGAAGTGCCCCCTCAGTACTGATTCACCGACAGTCCAGCACTGTGTCTGGACTGACCCCCTGACAGTGTAGCACTCCCTCAGTCCCACCCTCTGATAATGCAGCACTCCCTCAGTTCTGTCCCTCTTACAGTGCAGCACACCCTCAGTACTCACCCTCTGACAGTGCACTACGCCCTCAGTGTTCTCTCACATTGAAGCACTCCCTCAGTATTGACTCTCTCACAGTGTACTCCTCCCTCAGTACTGACTCTCTGACAGTGCAGCACTTGCTCAGTACTGACCCTCTGACCATCCAGCGCTCCCTCAGTACTGACCGTCTGATAGTGCAGCACTCCCTCAGGACTGACCCTCTGACAGTGCAGCACTCCCATAGTGCAGACCCCCTTACAGCGCAGCACTCCCTCAGTACTGACACTCTGAGAGTGCAGCACTCGCTCAGTACTGACCCTCTGATAGTGCAGCACTCCCTCATTTCAAACACTCTGACAGTGCAGAACTCCCACAGTACTGACTCCCTGACAGCGCAGCGCTCCCTCAGTACTGACCCTCTGAGAATGCAGCACTCCCTCAGTACTGACCCCCTGACAGTGCAGCGCTCCCTCAGTACTGACCCTCTGACAGTGCAGCACTCCCTCAGCACTGATCCTCTGATAGTGCAGCACTCCCTCAGTACTGACCCTCTGACAGTGCAGCAAAACCTCAGTACTGACCCTCTGACATTGCAGCACTCCCTCAGTACTCACCCTCTGACAATGCAGCACTCCCTCAGTACTGACCCTTTGACATTGCAGCACTCCCTCAGTACTGACCCTTTTTTTTCTATTTCTTAGATTCTTGTGGAAATTTGGAGACAAAGGGTTTGCAGATCCTGAGGAAGCATGAGAGAGACACACTAACCAAGCCCTGTCTAAAACTCTCTGCAATAGTCTATTTACAGGCACAAAGTCACAGAGATGCACAGCTTGGAAAAAGACACTCCTGTCCAACTCGTCTATCCCAACCCAGATATTCTCATCTCATTTCATTCCATTTGCTCGCACTTGGCTGATATCCCTCTAAACCCTTCCTATTCACATACTCATCCTGATACCTTTTAAATGTCGCAATTATACCAGCCCCCATCACTTCCTCTGGCAGCTACCTGCATGCCCTTGAATAAGTGCTCAAACATTCATACAGTCGATACAAACTCTAATAAACACCAACCTACAAAAGGCTATCATTGTCATTTTCAACCCACCCTTAGCTTCTTCATTACGCTGATTTGCTGTAATAAAACTTATTTTCGAATTTGGCTTGCATGTGGTTACCACATCCTCTAATAGTTGCCCGGAAGTAAGGGTGAGCTGTACTCTTCTGCTGCAGTCCTTGGGTGTCTTACAGTGATGTTAGGGAGGGAGTTCCAGGAGTTTGACCTGAACCATGTAAAGAGCTCTCTTACTGGAGTGTCTTTTTAAAGTTGGGAAGTTATTATAGACCAGGAGGACCCGAGAGCTGCTGTCTTGTCAGAGAGAGAGGTCTGGTGGGTCACACACCTCTGGTAAGGGGCGAGGTTGAGAAGCCGGGGCCTTCATGGTAACTTCAGACATGATAGAGATTGTGCCAACAATGTTAGCATCACCAACCAGTTAGCTGTGGTAACTGACCCTCCTTTGTAGCGGAAGGGTTCAATCCCTTTAATAGAGCAAGCTTGAGAATTCAACACTAAAAAACTGTACGGACGCGCTGGAGACCTGAAGCATCAATACAGAGATTGCTGAAGAAGCTAAGAATGTCCAGCAGCATCTCTGATGGGAGAGGGAGAAAGAGACAGAGAGAGAGTTCACCTTCAAGTCCAGTGATTGCTGCGGGAAAGTTCCTTCAGAACAGACCATTTTGAGGAAGAGTCACTTGAAATGCGAATTGTTCCTCTCTCTGTTCACCGTTGCTGCCTGATCTGCTGAATTTCCCCAGCCATCTGTTTGCTTGAGAATTTGATCTGACCTGATCCAAGCGTCACTGAGTAATTCAGTCTGTGTTCAATGCCCTGAGGCTGCTACTGTTAAAAGTTGACAAACAGGTTTAAGGCTGTGTAAGGTATTGTATTCGGAGGGCGGGGTACATGGGAGAACAGATACAGAACACAGGCACTTCACAAAGATCCTTCTCAATTTAACTTCAGTAACTACGCTTGTACATAAAGATGTTTTGATTAATAAAGTCTTTTTTGAAATTGATATAAATATTTTTAGAGCGGAATAGAGCATCTTGTGCTTGTGGACGCAATGCCCTTGTCCCTAATCTTACTTAAATAAATGCTAGACAATTTAAATACTCCTCGAGAATAAAAATCAAACGCTCATCAACGGGAGGAAATGGTGGGATTGTAACGGGGGCTTATTGTTGCCTCACCCCACCCGTGTCAGCCTCCGGGTGCTCTAGTTCCCTCCCACTGTCCAAGGATGTGCAGGCTAGGTGGATTAGCCAGAGGAAATGAAGGAATCCAGGGATGGGGGTGGGTTGGGGAATGGGATGCTCTGCCGAGGGTCAGTGCGAACCTGATAGGCCGAATGGCCTGCTTTCACATCTCAGGGATTGTATGATCAATCCAGAGACTCAAATAATGTTCTGGGCCCTGGGGTCCAATCTTAGAGGTGGTTGTGGGTCATTACAGTGAGAACAGGTTTGGGAGTGAACACGGTCCAAGAGGGCAACAGGTTTGCTTTCTGAGGTGTTGAGGGCATGAATGTTCTGTCAAGGTGCTTTGGGGAAAATTATCCTGAGGGGATGGTTTCTAAGGTATTGAGGGAGCACTCTCTGTCAGTACAGGTTGCAGATAGTCGAAAGGTACAGATGCACATCATCGAACATAGAAAATAGAACATAGAACATAGAACAGTACAGCACAGAACAGGCCCTTGAACCCACAATGTTGTGCCGACCATTGATCCTCATGTATGCACCCTCAAATTTCTGTGACCATATGCATGTCCAGCAGTCTCTTAAATATCCTCAATGACCTCACTTCCAAAACTGCTGCTGGCAAAGCATTCTACGTTCTTACAACTCTCTGTGTAAAGAACCCGCCTCTGACATCCCTTCTATATGTTCCGCCAAACAGCTGAAAACTATGATCCCTCGTGTTAACAATTTCTGCCCTGGGAAAAAATGTCTCTGGCTATCAACTCTATCTATGCCTCTCATTATCTTGTACACCTCAATTTGGTCCCCTCTCTTCCTTCTTTTTCCCAAAGACAAAAGTCCGAAATCAGTCAACCTCTCTTTGTTAGGTAAGCCCTCCATTCCAGGCAGCATCCTGGTAAACCTCCTCTGAACCGGCTCCAAATCATCCACATCTTTCCTATAATAAGGCGACCAGAATTGGACACAGTATTCCAAGTGCGGTCTGACCAAAATTTTATAGAGTTGCAACAAGATCTCACGGCTCTTAAACTCAATTCCCCTGTTAGTGAAAGCCAAAGCACCATATGCTTTCTTAACAACCCTGTCCACTTGGGTGGGCATTTTAAGGGATTTATGCATCTGCACACCAAAATCCCTCTGTTTCTCCACACTGCCAAGAATCCTAGCTTTAATCCTGTATTCAGCTTTCAAGTTCGACCTTCCAAAATGCATCATTTCGCTTTTATCCAGTTTGACCTCCATCTGCCACCTCTCAGCCCATCTCTGTATCCTGTCAATGTCCCGCTGCAGCCTACAACAGTCCTCTATACTGTCAACGACACCTCCAACCTTGGTGTCGTCTGCAAACTTGCTAACCCATCCTCCAATCTCTTCACCGAAGTCATTAATAAAAATAACAAAGAGTAGATGCCCAAGAGACCTGTGGAGCACCACTCACCACTGACTTCCAGACAGAATACTTTCCTTCCACTAACCCTTGCTGTCTTCTATCGACCAGCCAATTCTGTATCCAGACAGTTAAATTTCCCTGTATCCCATCCCTCCTGACCTTCTGAACGAACCTACCATGGAGAACCTTATCAAATGCCTTACTGAAGTCCAGATCCACAACATCCACCGCTCGACCCTCAATAATTTGCCTAGTAACATCCTCAAAGAACTCAATACGATTTGTGAGGCATGACCTGCCCTTCACAAAGCCGTGTTGACTGCATTTAATCAAGCCATGCTCTTCCAGATGGTCATAAATCCTATCCCGCAGAATCATTTCTAACACCTTGCAGATAACAGACGTGAGACTGACTGGTCTGTAATTGCCGGGGATTTCCCTATTTACTTTCTTGAAGAGAGGAATTACATTTGCTTCCCTCCAGTCCTCAGGTTCGACTTCGCTGGAGAGTAAGGATGCAAAGATCTTCGCAAGCGGCGAAACAATCACATTTCTCGCTTCCCAAAACAGCCGAGGACAAATCTGGTCTGGCCCTGTGGTGACTTGTCAATCTTAATGTTAGTCAAAATTTTCAGTACATCCGCTTCCTCAATCTCTATCTGTTCCAGCATGCTTACCTGCTCCTCAATGGTTTCATTCACTACAAGTTCCTTTTCTTCAGTAAAGACAGAAGCAAAAAAACTCATTTAGGACTTCCCCTACCACCTCAGACTCTATACACAAGTTCCCTATGCCAGCCCTGATCGGCCCAAAACTTTCTTTTATCATTCTCTTCCTCCTCACATACATGTAAAATGCCTTTGGATTTTCCCTAATCCTTCCTGCCAAGCCTTTTTCGTGCCCCCTCCTGGCCCTTCTCACACCATCTTTTAGCTAGTTCTTCACCTGCCTGTAATCCTCTAGAGCTGAACAAGACCCTTGCTTCTTCCACCTTACGTAAGTTGCCTTCTTTCTTTTGACGAGAAGCTCCTCCACTCTCATCATCCAAGGTTCCTTTATCTTACCCCTTCTTGCCTGTCTCAGAGGAGCACATTTATGCACCACTCACAACAACTGTTCCTTAACCAGTCTTCACATGTCTATAGTGCCCTTTCCATGGAACAATTGCTGCCAGTCCATGCTTCCCAACTCACATCTGATAGCATCATAGTTTCCTTTTCCACAATTAAATTTCCTCCCATTGTGCCGGGTTCTCTCCTTCTCCATAGCTATGTAGAATGTAAGGCAGTTGTGGTCACTATCACCAAAATGCTCTCCCACCACAAGATCTGACAGCTGCCCAGGCTCATTGCCCAGCACTAAATCCACAATAGCCTCTCCCCTCATCAGCCTGTCAACGTCCTGAGTTAGGAAACCCTCCTGAACACACCTTACAAAAACAGCTCCTTCCAAACCATCTGCTCGAAGGAGGTTCCAATCAATATTGGGAAAGTTAAAGTCACCCTTTACAACAACCCGACTACATTCACACTTATCCAAAATCTGCCGACCTGTGCTTTCTTCGATCTCTCTG
Source organism: Chiloscyllium punctatum (assembly GCF_047496795.1). Taxonomy (NCBI): domain Eukaryota; kingdom Metazoa; phylum Chordata; class Chondrichthyes; order Orectolobiformes; family Hemiscylliidae; genus Chiloscyllium; species Chiloscyllium punctatum. The sequence goes on along the minus strand of NC_092759.1, from coordinate 36,327,799 downwards.
CTGATATCGGTGGCCTGTAGTAAACTCCTAATGAGGTGACTGCTCCCTTACTGTTCCTAATTTCCACCCATACTGCCTCAGTAGGCAGACACCCCTCGACAATGGTAACTTCTGCAGCTGTGGTACCCTCTCTGATTAGCAGTGCTCCACGCCCTCCTCTTTCCCCACCCCCAACCATTCTTTTTAAATGTTCTAAAACCTGGAACATCCAGCAACCATTCCTGTCCCTAAGAAACCCACGTCTCATTTATGGCCATAAATGATTCCTCCAGTTATTCTATTTACTACTATTCACAACTGTACTGTCACACTGGAGGGAATATATGTATTTTAACTAGAAAACGCTGTATTCAGCCTTTGCGCCTATAAACCCTTTAGCTTTGATATCCAATGGCACGTTGTTACAATAAGAAAGCGTTTGATTGTTCTCTATCTGAAAAAAAGCACTTGATTACACCTCCTGTGTGCACTCCAATCCGTTCACATCTGACATGAGGGATGTTTCTCTTTCTGCTGTTCATCACATCCAGGATAGAACTGCCGCAGAAATGATTGCTGCCTTCATTGACCTAAGAGGTGGATGCCGAAGGCTCACCTTGTAATGGGAACTATCCACAAGAGAACCTTTTAACAGGAACACAGTTCTGTTTTCTGTGCAGGGGATCATTGCACAAGCACAGTATCAGGCTTCTACCAGATCATGTGCAGTCATTCTTCCTCGAACATTCACCGTATCCGACTCTAACCAAAGCAAAACTAGATGGTGCTGGAAAAATTCAGCAGGTCTAACAGCATCAGATTAAGAAATCAGAGTTAACATTTCGAGTCCAGTGACCATTCCTCAGACGATAACTTGGAAAATGTTGGTCTATCTGCAGAAGATATAGTGGGTGTTGGGGGAAGGTAAGGAGTGAACGATAGGTAGGGATAGAGTTCAAATAGAGAGAAGAACAGTTGGACAATGGAGTGGATAATGACCTAGCTGGCAAGGTGAAAAGTGGTTAATGGAGACTGTTAGTGGCGAGCCATATATAGTGTGCTATGGCAGGCTTTGTGACAACAAGGCTTGGCGTGAGAAATGAGGGATTAGGACATGGGAAAGTACAGGCCCTAAAAGAAAATCGAAATTGATATGGGGTCTGAAGGGCTGTGGAGTCCCCAAATAGAAACTGAGGTGTGGTGCTTTCAGCATGTGCTGAGGCTTGCTGGAACTCTTCTTGAAGATAGGACTTCGATGCTCTGCAATGTGGTCACCCAGTCTTCGTTTCCCAAGATAGTGCAAACCACATTGCGAGCAGTGACTGTAGTCGATTGGATTGCACAAAGTGCAGTTCATGTGTTGCTTCACCTGGAAGGTGGGATTGGGCCATGGAAAGATAGGAGGGAAGACGTCAATGAACAGGTGAGGAGTGACAAGAAGCAAACTGAGATATTATTCGAGAAATCATGAGAACAAGAAACCTAACAAAAAGACACTTCACCTGAATGCTCGGCGCATTTGTAACATGTAGAGTTAATGGCACAAATCAACAAGAATGAAAATGATTTAATAGCCATTAGAGAGACACGGTTGAAGGATGGCCATGACTGGGAGTTAAATATCTAAGAGTACGAGGTAATTTGGAAGGTCTGACAGCAGTGTAGGAAGATGGTGTCTCTCTGTTATTCGAGGCCGACATCAGGGCAATGTGGAGAGACAATATATGTTCGATGGCGAATGAGTTTAAATTACTTTGCGTTGAAAGTAGACATTCTAAGAAGAAAACGTCACTGACAGGTGCAGTCTATCGGCCATCAAATAATAACATCACATTGGTGTAGGAAAGAAACAAAGAAACAAGCAATACCTGTAAAATTGGGTAGGCTATTATCATTAGGGATTTTAATCTACGTGTAGCTTGGTCGAACCAGCTCAGTCACAGTAACTTTGAGAAGGAGTTAGTTTAGTGCAACCTTGATAGCGTTCTTGAACAGTATGCAATGGAACCGACGAGGGAGAAAGCAATTCTCGACCTGGTCCTGTGTAGAGGAACAGGAATAATTAATGATCTCATAGTTAGGGATCCTCTTGGAACGAGTGATCACAGTATGGCAGAACTTAGAATTCAGATGGGGAGTGTGAAGAGAAAATCCAATACCAGGGTTCTCTGCATGTACAGGGGGCACAAAAATAGAACGAGAGAGCACCTGGCTAAAGTAGAGTGGAAACAAAGGTTATATGGTGGGACAGATATCGAGTAGTGGAGGACTTCCAAAAAGATTTTTTTTTTGTAGGAGTGCTCAGCAAAAGTATATTCCAGGGAAAACGTATGACTGTGAAGAAAGCGATAGGCTGCCCTGCGTTTCTTAGGAAATAAGGGACGCTATCAAAGCGAAAGAGAAGGCATACCAAGTGGCCAGGAACATCCTGAAACTGGAAGATGTGGAAAATTTTAAAGATAAACATGAGGGGGAAAAAACAAGTACAGAATACAAAGACAGAGAGCAAACGTTTCTATAAAAATATAAAACGAAAAGACAGTGGCTAAAATAAAGGTTGGTTCTTTCGATGATGGGAAGAGGCATTTCGTCATTCAATGTGATGAAATGGCCGAGGCATTGAACAGGTATTTTGTGTCAGTCTTCACAGTGGAGGATAATAATAACATGCCAGGAAGGGACAAAGAGATAAATGTAGGTGAGGACTTGGAAACAAACATTATTATTCAAAAAGTAGTGTCAGGCAAGCTAATGGAACTGATGATGGACATGTTTCCTGGCCGTGAGGCAATGCATCCCAGGGTATTAAAGGAGATGGCGGGAGAAACAGCAAATGCACTAGTGGCAATATTCAAATTCACTAGACTCCAAGAAAGTCCCAGCAGATTGGAAACCAGCGAGTGTGACACCACTGTTTACAACGGGAGGTGGATAAAAGATTGGGAATTATTGATCAGTTAGCTTAAATTCTGCAGTGAGGAAGATGTTTGAGTCTATTGTCAAGGAAGAAATAGTAGAACATCTCGATTGAAATTGGACAGTTGCAACGTAGATTCGTGAAGGTTCACGCAGAGATGTTATGTTACAGCTGTACAAGATCCTGGTGAGGCTATCCTTGGTGAACTGTGTGTACTTTTGGTCCCCTTACTTGAAAAAGCATATATTGGCACTGGGCGGGGTGGAGGGTGCAGAGGCGGTTCACGAGGTTGATTCCGGAGTTGAGGGGGTTCACCTTTAAAGGGAGACTATGTAGATTCGGATTAGTTTTTTTGTAATTTAGAAGAATGAGTGGGAATATTAATGAAACACATTGCTTTGAAACGGAATAGATAAGATAAAATTAGAAAAGATGTTTCCAATTGCGGGTGAAACTCGGACAAAAGGGCATAGCCACAGGTTTACAGGGATTTTATTTAGGACTGAGTTAAGAAGAACCTTCTTCACCCAGGCAGATGGTAATATATGGAATACCTTGCCAGCGAACAAGTTGATGCTAGTTCAATAAAAAAAATGTTTTTAAAGCTAAAAGCGAAACTTCTTTAGAACAATAAATGAAATAATGGATAGAGGGAGAGTGCGAGTAAGCAGATTTGAGTCTTTAGAAAGATCAGCAATGATGTCATTGAACGGCGGAGCAGGCTTGAAGGGCCGGACAGCCTACTCCTGCTCGGGTTTTTAGGTTCTATGCATTTATGTGTCACAAAAGCAGCGACGCAGTGGGAAGACTGCATGTGCGAGTTGGTGGAGGTGTTGGGAATGAAGGCAGAGTGCAACAGGGGTTCCTGTAGGGAATGGTCCCTGTGGATGTTGGACAGGGATGGGAGAGGGATATATGTCTGATGATGGCGTTTCGCTCGAGGTGGTGGAAATTTAAAAAAGAAATCGATTATCACTTGAAGCACCACTGCAAATACATTTGCCATCCTTAATAGGTGCGCCATTGAAAGCATTCTGTCTGGATGTATCACTATCTGGTATGCCACTTGTACCATTCAGGACTGGAGATGGATACAGCAAGTGGTGACATCAACCTGAACAAAGGCAAACCTATTATATGTTTGCACATTATTTATACATCTATGCTACTTAACTCTGCGATCTGCTTGTAATGATCGCAAGACAAAGCATTTCACAGTGCCTCAGTACACGTGAGAATAAATTTAATTCAGTTCACTTATGGAATGTTGATGATCTGGATTTTTGGAGCAGCTTGTGGTCGAGCCAAGTAGCGAACAGGCAATACTGGATTTAGAGATGTGCAATCAATCAGACGTGACAAGGGAGCTGAAGATGAAGGAACCCTTAGGAGGCGGTCATGATAATGATTGAATTTACCTTGCAATTTGAGAGGGAGAATATACAATCAGCGGTAACTATATTAAAGTTGAATAAAGGTAATTACAGAGGTATGAGGGAGGAGCTGGATGAAATTGGTGAGGAGAGGAGCCGAGCCAGAAAGAAGGAAAGTGGAAATGCAATGGCTGGAGTGTCTGAGTCTAATTCAGCAGACACATCAGAGACACATCCTTTGGAAAATGAGGCATGGTGCAGGGAGGATGAGACAACCCGGCTGACTGAGGAAGTCATCGGTAGTATAAAAGAAAGAGAGAAAACATATAATGTGGCGAAGGGTAGTGTGTAATAAGGTGAGTGGGAAGATCACAAAGACCCACAAAGGGCAACAACAAAACCAATGAGGAGGGAGGAGATGAAATCTAAGATAACTACTAGTAAAAAGGAAGGCTGCAGTTGTTTCTTTATTCATATAAAAGCAATAAAGAGGTAGAAGTGGACAATGGGCCACTGGAAAAAGACACGTGACAGATAGTAGGTGTGAACAAGGAAATGGTTGAGGAACTGAAAAATTATTTTGTGCCAGTCTTCACACTGGAAGACATGAGTTATACCCAAACATACAAAGAATGTGGGAACAGATGTGAGTCTAGTGGCCATCACCGAGAAGGTGCAAGAAACACTGAATGGCCTGAAGGTGGATACATCATCTGGATCAGATGGAGTACCCTCCATATTTCTAAGGTAAACAACTGAAGAAATAGTGGATACGTAAGTGGATAACTTTCAGGAATCGCTGGAATCAGAAAGAGTGCTGCAAGAAATGAAAAATCACAACTGTGATACAACATTTTAAAAAGAAACAACACAAAATCTGGCAAATTACTGACCAATCAGCCGAATCTTGCTGGTGAATAAGGTCCTCGAATCCATTACGTTGGAAGAAATTTCTGAATACTTGAAAGTGTATGTTAAAATAAGGCAAAGTCATCATGATTTCATCAGGGGGAGGCCATGCTTGACAAATCTGCAATAATTCCTCTTTGAGGAAGTAACGAGGAGGTATACCAAGGAGAGCCAATGGGTGTTATGTGTCTGGACTTCATGAAGGCCTTTGATATTTGCCACACCGGAGGTTACTGAATAAGATAATGGCCCATGGTGTCAGAGGCAAGGTGCGCTCGCAGGATAGAAAGCAGTGATTGGGAACAAAATGATCCTCCTCGGGATGGCAGATGGTGACAAGTGGTGTTCCTAAACCCTGTGTTGGGACCACAAATATTCGTTTTCTCCAATAGCCATCGAGATAAAGTACCTGAGGGCAATGTGTGTTAATTTTCAGACTATGGTGCTGGAAAAGCACAACAGTGCAGCTCGCATCGGAGGAGCAGTGAAATCGACGTTTCAGGCAAAAGCCCTTCATCAAGAATCAAGGGCTTTTGCCCGAAAGGTCGATTTTACTGCTCCTCGGATGCTACCTGAAGCGCTGTGCTTTTCCAGCACCACCCTAATCTAGAATCTGGTTTCCAGCATCTGCAGTCATTGTTTTTACCTAATTTTCAGACAATGCAAAGGTAGAAGAACAGGTAGCATTGAGGAGGCGGGGATGCTGCAGAAGGATATGGACATGCAGCGAGCATCGGAAAATAAGTGGCAGATGGAGCATAATGTGGAAAAAGTGAGGTGACGCACTTTGGCAGGAAGAATAAATATACGGACTATTGTCTAAATGGGGCAGAAATTCACATGTTTGGAATGCAAAGATACTTGAGAATTTTAGCCGAGTATTCTCTCTAGACGAACTTGTATTTTGAATCTGTAGTTAGGAAGACAATTGCAATGATGACATTTATTTTTGGAATACTTGAATATAAAAGCAGGGTTGCACTTCCGATACTCTATAAGGGTCTGGTTAGACCACATCTGGATTACTGTACGTACGTTTGGTCCTCGAATTTCAGGAAGGATGCACTGGTTTTGGGGTGTGTTCAGAGGTGATTCACGATTATGGTCCCAGGAATGAAAAGCTTAACACATGAGGAAAGTTTGAATACTCTGGGTGTATACTCGATGACATTAAGAAGGATAGGAGGAAATCAAGTTGTCACTTATAAAATCATGAATGGCCTGGATATAGTGGATACTGGGGAAAGTTTTCTATTTTTAGTAGAGATTAGAGCCCAAAGGCACAGCCTTGGAGAAAAGGGAAGACATTTGAGAGCAGTAATAAGAGGCACTTATTCAACTGGAGAGTGGTGAATGTATGGAATTCATTGCCAGATAAGGCTGTGGAGACCAAGTTTTTGATTATATGTAAGACTGAGATATGTAGCAGCGTGGTTGCCAAAGGGATCAAGGTTTATGGGGCGAAAGCAGGAGAATTGAGTTTAGAAAGACATCTGCCATGATTTAATGGCAGAGCAGACTCAGTGCGCTGAATGCTTTGATTTCTGCTCTATTGTCTTATGGACGTATGCATCGAATAACCTCCATCTGCAAATTCTCCTCCAAGGAATGTGCCAGCCTGACTGGGAGCATTGTCAGCGAAGATCTGATTGAATGCTGATCCAGACTTCATGGGCCAAATGGTCTATTTCCGCCCTCTATCTTCTATTTTATCATTCTTCCGAAAAAAATGATTAATGCAATGATCAGACTTGTGGCCGATCCCCTGACTCTTCTCTGAACAGGCCATTGCAAAAGTTCCAGCATCATTTCCCTGCTGTTATATTCCCACCTGCGGTTAAGAACAGAAAGTATCTCGAACCCCTCTACACCACTTGATCTCTTGTCCAATCACCTTCAAACATGCATGAATGCCTACTTAAATTTCTCTTTTATTACTGTAAACCACTCAGTATTCACACTTTTATCATTGTTCCTCCCCAAATTCATTTTCACCCCCTTCATTGGATTGAATTCCTTTCAGCACTTCTTCTTGCCAATTGGTTCCGATCTCCCTGCAGTCTATGGCTTCCATCCTCAAGGTTAACTACATGACTAATTGTTACATTATTTGCAAACTGCTAAATGATGGCCACGACAAGTAAGTATAAATCATTGACCTATATGAGAAAACAATGGAACTCATAGAAACCATGGTTTAAAAGCTTGCAGAGGACAGCAAAATTGGAGACTGTAAAGAAGGTGATCTAAGATTCCAGAAGGATCTTAATCCAATGCGTGTTTGGCTTGAAAAATGTCACAGGAAGTTCAATCTGGATAAATGGAAGGTATTGCATTTTGCTATATCAAATAAGAGTAGGGTTTATACAATTAATGATCGGGCGTTGCATCGTGTTGTGGAACACGGAGGCCAGGGATGCAAGCACACAATTCTTTTTAGTTTGCTTCATATATAGACAGAATGGTTAAAAAAAATGTAATCTTGCCTTCGTTGCTCAGTCCTTTGAGCGTAGGAGTTGGTACGTTATGTTGAAGTTGAATCGGACATTGGGTGATGCGTCTTCTGGAAAACTGTGTCCAGTTCTTGTCGCCCAGTAATAGCAAGGAAATTATTCAGCTGGAGTAGGTTTCGAACAGGTATACCAGCATATTGCTAGTTAAGACGGTTTGAGTTATAACGAAAGGCTGGAAAGGCTGAGAATAGTTTGACTCGAGCACTGGAGGTTAAAAGGAGACCTGATAGAAATGTATAAAGTATTGAGAATTCGGATAGAGTTAACTGTAACTGTCTTTTCTCCAAGGAGGCGCACTTCAAGACGACAGCGCAAATGTTTAAAGTGAAAAGAGGGATTTAAATAAGACATGAGAGGCTTTTTTTAAAAAACAGAGGATGGCTTATGTGTGCAATTCACTTCCTGACGCTGAGATGAATGTAAGTATATTTACAATATTTACAGGATATTTGGATCGATAAATGAATTGGAAACTTTCAGGGAGATTTTAAAAAGCTATTCATTTATGCCTAGCCCATTACTTATTGCCCAGCGGGCAGTTCAGAATCAACCACGATATTATGGATCAGGAATCATATGCCCGCCAGACCAGATAAATATGGCATTTTCTTCTCTGATTCAACATCGTCATTAGACTCTTTAACTCTTGGTATTTATTGAAGTATAAGTGCAGCATCTGCCATGCCAGGATTTGAACCCGTGAGCACTGAATTATATCTGGAATTCATATTAACAATGCAGTAATAATATCACAAGGACATCATTAAGGGTAGTTACAGGAGCCGTCAGATGCGACTCGTTTAGTTTGTCATTATGTTCAGCATGAGCTGGTTGGAGTGAAAGGCCTGTTTCCAAGCTGTGTGAGTCTGTAACTTTGACGCTATGAAACTGGCAGCAGGTTGGGACTAACAGTAGCATTGAGAGATTATTTAATCTCCTTCTGGGATATGTAATCTTGTTGATTACTCTGGAGGTTCTTTTGCTCATTGAGCCTTCCCACACACGGGACTGTTGAACAGTCTGTCCCCAGCTTGACTCAGTAAATGAGTTTCCACTTCCGCAGGTAATTGAATCCCACATTGCCCTGGTTTCTCTGTGATATCTGTGTCCTTGTATCTACCCAGGGTGAATGATTGATCCAAATTATGTCCACGCAGACGTAAATTCTGTTGTCCATGTTGTGAATATGTTTTTATTCTTCCTGATATACCCACAGGGTGTGGATGTCGCTGGTCAGGACAGCATTTGTTGTCCATCCTGATTCGCTGCTGCCTCGCTGCACAAGAGACATGAATTAGATCCCAGTCTTGTGTGACTGTATGCAGTTTACACATTCTCTCTTTGCTTGTTTGAGTTTCCTCCCACAGTCTGAAGGTGTGCAGGTTACTGGGATCAGCCGTGGGAAATGAAGGGGAACGGAATAGGTATGGAGTGTGGATCTGATAGGATGTGCTTCGGAGGGATGGTGTCGACTGGAAGGGCCGAATGGCCTGCTTCCCCATACGGTCGGCATTCTCGGATTAAGGGCCAGCTAGGTTGTTCTGGTCCAGGAGTTATACGTCGGCAGGATTGGAATGGTAGCATCCCCTGCATAAGGGAAGAGCATGAATGGGATTGCAGGAAATTAAAGGCATGTTCTCTGTTCCTGAGGTCAGGCTTCCATTCCAGGTTCTATTCGTCGAAATTTAACATTACCAGTTCCGTGTGTGAGTCCCCAGGGATGACTCGTTTATTACATAACCACAGCACCACCTTCTCTAGGTTGCAGCATTTACTGGGAACAAGAAGCTGATTCTGTGCTGATGCGAGCAAAAGCAGGTGCTACTGCCAGTGTCAGAACAACTGATCCAAATAGCAAAATGAAATTCCGAACCTTGCCACCCCAAAGTTAAAGTCTCCACACGCTTTAGATGCGCCACTCGGCTGTCTTAGCAACATGTATGGCTTATGGCTATAATATTATAAATGAGGACAAGTATTCCCTTCCGCGCTGCTTCTGACCGGAGCAGTCCCAACCACAGAAATACACGCGCCTCTTTCCCGTCATTCCAATCCATTTTCCAATTGAATCGTCGTGGCTGCTTCACACAGTTTCTCTGATTCCGGATTTGGAACGGGGATTATATCTGATTGCCTGCAACAGTTGGTACTGCCTTGTGTGTGCAAAGTGATGAAGTAGCCGATGTTAAACTGTAATGTTTTTGAAGCATGCATTTCAACAATATCCTGCACTGTCCCATGAGTTTGGATAGTTTCATTCTCCAGTACTCTCATTCATGGAATCTCCACAGTCTCTGAGTACGTTGAAGCCCATTCTGAGTTCCCACATGCCTGTCGCTAAGTCCTGATATTGTACATTCTCCCTGACATTCCCTCTGCTACCATACTGGTTGCAGGTTCGAAATTCGCTCTGTGGACTGCTGTAACCATTTCGTAGTTCATACTTTGCGTTGTGATTGCAGCATCCTCGGCTCGAACCCACAACATGGCGGTCAGTTCTCTCAACGTTTTACTTTTGGTGAAACAACGGAAGAAATTATTCGCTTTTTACATGATAATATTCTCCGAGGTAATGATTTGTTTTCCATTGAAATTCGTTCTCTGATAATTGTGCGTTTCATGTATCAGGATTTAAACCCAAACGTTCTCGAAGGTGTCTCTCCCTCCCACTCTCCCTAACTCTCTTTTCCGTCCTTCGCTCCATTTGATTCAGGCTTTGCACAATCTAACATACACTTTCACATTGATACCGTCCAGTCTGTGCCATTGCACTCACTGTTGCTGGGTGACCGTGCCGCAATCTCTTCATTGCCACCTTCAAATCATTCGATCCGTTTGGATACCATGGCTGTGAGATCAATTCTCTTTATGCAGCTTTGACTGACATGGACCAGAGATTATTGGAGCGTGAGGGTCAATAAAAGGACAGAAAATAATTGAGGAAAAGAGACTTTATTGGAAAAGAACAGCAGCGCTGGCTTTTGCGATAGCCTAGTGGTGTTATCGCTGGATTGTAAACGCAGAAAGGCAGGAAATATCTGGTCAGACGGGTTCGATTCCCACCACACCACCACGATAATAGAATACCTGCAATTAGGGATATGTCATCGGTTATTCTTGAGGGAAGCAAACTGTCGTCCTCATTCTGGTCTGGCCTCCACGTGAATCCAGACCGCAAGGCAATAAATGCTGCGGAGCCACACCGCATGCTGTTACAGAATATATAACGGTTCATTCGGCTCTACCTAAACTGTTGTCTGCAATGCACATGAGTCCAGGGATGTGATCGGACTGGGAAAGGTGCAGGAGCGATTCACTCGGCTAGTGTCTGGGCTAAGAGTTTCAGTCATGAAGAGAGACAGGACAGACTGGGATTGTTTGTCACCGTGCAGAGGAGTTTGTGAGAAGGCATGATGCTGATGTACAAAATAATGCATAAGGTAGACTGAAATAAGCATTTCCCATCGATTGAAATGTCGATCACAGGGGGCCAGAAATTTAATGAGAAAGGCAGAAAGGTTTAAGTAGATGTGTGCAAAAGCGTTAGAGGCTGGCGGGTGTTGGAATTTTGGAACACACTGTCTATAACGGCCAGTGAGGCAGGAACCCTTATAACATGAAGAAATATTCAGATGTGAATATGTTCTGCTAATAACTATAAGGCTATGGGCTAAGCGATTCGGGTCGTTAAGAAATTGTTTTTGACAAATGGAGCCACGACGAGTTGAAGGATCTCCTTTGAAACTTTTGTCCTCGGTATGTTATGCGGGAGATAGGAGCTCGATTCCTCGCTAGGAGAGTGTAAGTATTTTAAAACTGTCGCTCCATTCCCAACTGTGGGTGATTAATGCCTGCCCTTCCATTCTCCATGGGACATGCAACAGGAAGGACAGTGCTGTCTGAATCAGAGTAGGGAAGGACGGCAGCTCCCGGTGAGACAGAGTGTCAGTGAAAGTGCAAACACGTGACTTCCGCAACCTGCACCTTTTGTCTGTATTGGAATCTAAACCATTTAATAGAAAGAAGAAGGAAACTGAAGCAGAAACAGGATAAACCAATTCAGATGTGAGCGCAGAAACATATTCCACAGCATCATGAGGAAAACTGACAAACGGCTCTGAGAACGAGTGTGTCTTTCACAACTGTTAGTTCACTAAGGTGTTTTTGTTCCACTTAAGCCCTTAAGAAATTGAATAACAATTTAACTGAAGACTTGAAATGTTAGAACATACCAGGTGATGAGTCACGTGCTGGAAACTGTGTTTCCAAGCCAGATGTTTGATGACTGATAATGATGCAATAGGCTGAAGGGCCATTCGCCATGCTTCAAAACACTCAATGACTCATTTTTCAACTGAACAAAAAAGGCAAAAACAAAGTCACCAAGAAAAGTTCCAAGCATTGCATATGTCTTCCTTGGTGCGAAAGTGTTGAAATTCAGCTCTCTCATTGCTATGTCCCAATATTGATTTCCAGTCAGGGAAAAAAGATTTGTTGTTCCTTATGAAATTCTTAAATTGAACATGAATTCTTGACATTTCAAAACAGCAAAGAAAGCAGTTCTTTCAGAGTAGGTGAGAATTTCATATCGGAGATAAAATCAAAAGGGAAGAAACGCTGAAATGAGTTGCATTTGCCTGCTCAGACTCAGTACAACAAAAACAATCCTTATTGAACCATACAGGTTTTTTCAAGGATTTATTAGGTTGGATGCAGGAACGTTGGATCTGTGACCGGAGCACCTCGTATCGAATGACTTGGAGATGCCGGTTTTGGACTGGGGTATGCAAATTTGAAAATCACACAACCCCAGGTTATAGTCCAACAGGTTTAATTGGAAGTACTAGCTTTCGGACCACTGCTCATTCATCAGGTGGTTATGGAGTACACCGTTGTAAGACACAGAATTTATAGCACATGTTTACAGTGTGAAGTAACTGAAGTTATACAATGAAAAATACCTTGAATGTTCGCTAAGTCTCCCATCTGTTGGAATGACCATGTTAGCTTCACTTCTTTCATATGTAAAGCGCATTTTTTAAAACTTTAAAGTTACATTCTCAGGTGAACTTTAACAATTGGTGTCAGTCCCCGGGTGCTGCTCACTGTTCCATAATGTTTAGACTGATTCTAATTTTTAAAAATGAGTGAGCAGAGACTTGGATTCATGCAGTTTTTGAGCAATCGACAATAGACAATAGACAATAAGTGCAGGAGTAGGCCATTCAGCCCTTCGAGTCTGCACAGCATTTCAATTTGATCATGACTGATCATCCTTAATCAGTATCCTCTTCCTGCCTTATCTCCATAACCCTTGATTCCACTATCTTTCAGAGCTCAATCCAACTCTTTCTTAAATGAATCCAGAGACTGGGCCTCCACTGCCCTCTGGGGCAGAGCATTCCACACAGTACAATGTAACTCTGCAAAGTACAATGTAACTGTGCAAGTACAAATTCATCCCACAAACGTGTATGTGTGTGTGTGTTTTGAGTGTGTGTGTGTGTTTGTAGGAGGGTCTCTGTGTGTAGATAGGGCGATGGGATCACATGTACTGTGACATGAACCCAAGGTCCCGGTTGAGGCCATCCCCATGGGTAGCGAACTTAGCTATCAGCCTCTGCTCGGCCACTTTTACCTGCTGCCTGTTCCGAAGTCCCCTTGGAAGATTGTCACCAAAAGGTCCGAGGTCGAATGTCCTGGACCACTGAAGTGCTCTCCAAGTGGGAAAGGGCACACCTGACTGTTGAATAATGTGCAGTGCACATTCATCCGTTGCTGTAGCCTCGGCTTGGTTTCACCAATGTACCATGCCTCAAAGCATCCTTGTCTGCAGCGTGTTGTTTTTTTTTAGTTTAGCATCAGTCTAAATATGATGGCATGGACACTGCACACATGGATTAACACCTTCAACATATTATCTGGGCTGACACTAATTGTTAATGTTCACCCGAGAATTTAAGTGTTAAAAGAAAGTTTTACGATTTACATAAGAAAGAAGTGAACCTAACATAGTCATTCTAACAGATGGAAGACTTAACAAACAATCAAGGTATTTTTCAATGTATAATTTCAGTTACATCACACTGTACACTTTAGCTATAACTTCTTTGTCGGACAACTGTATACTCCACAGCCACCTGATGAAGGAGCAGCTCTCCAAAAGCTAATGCTTCCAATTAAACCTGTTGGACTATGACCTGGTGTTGTGTGATTTTTAACTTCGTATTAGAATGCGGATCTCATAATTAAAACAGGTATGAAGAAGCATTTATTCTCTCAGACAGTTCTGGACCCATGGATTTTCTTGCATCAGAATGCTGTCGAGGAAGTGTCATTAGGTGTAATGAGGCTGACATCGGAAGATCTTCAAACAGCAAAGACATCAAGCATTATGGGGAAAGGCAAGAAAGTGCAGTTCAAGGTTATCAGATCAGACATGAAACCATTCAATAGCGGAGTAGACTTGATGGTCTGAATGATGTCTTTCTGTTCCTAAAATTGTTGGCCTTAATATGAAGCTGCAAAACTGACCTGAGTAAAATGTGCCAAATTAAAAATGCGTGGTCCCCCTGGAACACTGAACCGAGGTGAAATGTACAAAGAACAACACACAAAGGAGAGATAATGTGGGTAATTGATCCGGAGTGATCAGTATACCAAGGTAAACAGGAAAAACGATATTCATCATCGACAGTGAACCTGGCTCCACTAGCCATGTAGTTAACCCTCACAAACCACCATTCCCCTTCTATTTTCCTGACGCCCCCTCCGTTCTTGATTGCAGCTGATATTGGTGATGTGGAACTGTACCATGCAGGAAAGCGATTCTGACTGCTGCGCAGCATCATTCTGCTTCGAAAGATCAGGCAGTATTTCATATTGATGACTGTAAATGTTAACATTTAACAAGCCATGACAGTGAAAGCATTGAGTCCTCATCACTATACTACCAGGGAAGATTTCTGTTAACACCACTCTGGACACCATGAGATTCGTCATTCTCTTCTTCCATCCTTCGGTGCATGATCCCCTCGGCTCTATTCCGGTTTTGTTGGTTGGTTTACAATATTGATGCTTTCCAATCATGTGTTGCGTTGGAGTTTCTCATGTATGAGACCTTCTCTCTGAGCTAGCAATGTGCTGGCTCACTGGTGATAACACTGGCCTTGTAAATTACAAAATAGCCCATTTTGCTTGAAATTGCCCATTCCTGTTTTTCAATCCAAGAACTTGAAGAAAACCATTCGGCAGGATAGGAAATATCGGGCGTGAGCAATGATCCAGTTTGGCAGCAAGAAGGAGGTTAGGCAGTATAAACTACAGAGTGGAGGGGAAACAATGGGTAAGGAACACTGGGAAAGGATGGGCTGATTGCTTCCTTTCTTTGCTGTAGACAGGCACTGGTGTTGAAGACTGAAATGGGACACTATCAGCCAAGTGAGTGAAATCTTACTTTCTGTTTGTTTTCTCCCGAGGCTTGTGTCAGTCTGTGGGTAAAAATGGGGTTCAGTTCCCTGACTTGGTGTGAACACTTGTTTCCCATCTCAAACATCAATTCCACTTATTTTGCCTTACGAAATTTAAACATTCAAGGGAAATTAGCATTTAGCTGAACACTTGAAACGTCAGAGTTGACAAGTTTACAGCCCAAGTGCTGGGAAGTGAGATAATGGGACCCATTTCTGTGCTGTAAACACTCGATAATTCAATCATTTTTGAGGGGAAACATATCTGGAGTGACATAATCCCAAACACTGTGTTATGAAGAAACTGTGCAACTGCTTCTGCCCTCATCCCTGGTGGTCTAGTGGCTAGTATTCGGCGCTTTAACTGAGTGGCCTGGGTTAGTTACCGTTCAAGAAATTAGGACTTCTTGTTCCTGACGCAGAGAGAGCAGCTCTGCTCCGAATCTGTTTAATGCCTTAGATCTGTTAATACCCCAGCTCTTTAAGGAAGGGAAAAGTGCCTTCCCTCTCTCTGCACAGTCGGACAGTTAATCCTTCATTCTCCTCTGATTCCACTTCACAAAGAGTTTCAAAAAACGGTCAAAACTGAGTCTTAGCTATTTCTTTTCTGTGTTTTTCATACACAGGAGCTGCAGCGATTGAGTGGGTTGTTTTCTGAAAACAAAACGTACCTATGAACAATGTGTGAGGCTATTCCAGGATTGTCTTCTCTGACAGCGCTGGGACATGACTGATGTTCTCTATGATATGGAACTACCAGTGGTTTAGTTGGGTAGGTAAAGTTAAAAATTACACAATATTAGGGCATAGTCCAACAGGTTTATTTGCAGCACTAGTTTTCAGAGAGCCGCTCCTTCATCAGATGGGTGTTTTTCTGGCTATGTGAAACTTGATGTGTGTGTCAATATGCGCAATCTTTTGGAAGATTATCTGGACTTTAACCGACCGTTCGTGGTGTCGATGGTACCCATGATTTGGAGGTGTTGGTGTTGGACTGGTCAGGACAAATTTAAAAATCACACAAAGCCAGATTAGAGTCCAACAGTTGACAACCATCTGATGAAGAAGAAGTGCATGTGTTCACTGGTGCGTCCAAATATGCCTGTTCGATGCAACCTGGTGCTGCATGATTTTTAGCTCTGATTGTTCTTGGCAATGTTTAACTAATCGAAGACAGTGAAAGAATTTTCCTTCGTGGAGATAAAAATTTCAAATAATATCCACCTCAGTGTAACAAAAATGATTAGTTTGGATGTGTGACGAATCTCCACAATACGTTTGCGCCAAATAAAAGTCGAACCTACAACCGCCTGATCCGTAACCAGCTATATGAATGGTTGTACCACTGGCCAGATGCATAGCTGAGATTTTGCACGCTGCAGAGCTGCGGTATTAACAAAGACATGAGCAATAACAGTGACAGTCACAAGATGAACAAAGAATAAAGATAATCACCATCACTTCAAATTGTCCCCAAAAAGCTACCATTCACAATCTGATCAGCCAATCAATGAGGTCACTATGATCGAGGAAATTACAACTTACTTTGCCGTGTTTCCACCATAATTAGAGGACAACTCCAGCCTAATCGCAACATCGCATATTCCCATTAATTTTCAGCTTTAAATTACGTTAATGACCTGTCCGTATTTGCAGGAAATTGAATAACATGAAATGAGTGAAAAAGTTCTTCTTTTGATGTACTCCAGTGCAGAGTCGACCAGAAAAGAAAAGTCAAAGACCTGAAACATCACTCCCATTTGTCTCTGTACCAATGCATTTTCCTGCGTTTAATATTTGCAAGACTTGTCTTTGATAGCTAAAGAATTAATTATTTTCCTGGGACAAATTCGTCACAAATCAATCAACATCTGAGGTGTTAGAGCCTATTTTACTTAAGTTTAAAATAGTTGAATATCCTTTCCCCCAGCCTAATGTACCAATACTCCCTCGTCTTCCATGTAAATACCAGCTGCTCCAGGTGAGGTTGGAGCTCACAACCTGATGTTCCAATGCTCCTTGCTGCTCCATGTCAACGGAAGCTGCTCTAGATGAGGTTGGAGCTCCCAGTCGCTCCATGGCCATAGAAGCGGTCCAGTTGAGGTTGTATCTACCAGTCTGATGTCTCAATACTCCCTGTTGCTCCATGTCATTAAAAGATGGTGCAGGTGACGGTGGAGCTCACAGACTGATCTCGCAAAGCTCCCTGCTCCATGCCAACTGAACCTGCTCCAAATGAGGTTGGATCTCGCTGTCTGATGTCCCATTGCTCCCTGCTGCTTCATGTCAATAAAGGCTGCTCCAGGTGAGGCTGGATCTCCCAGCCTGATGCCCCAATGCTCCCCCACCCCCCGCCGCCCCGCTGCTCCATTTCAATATAAGCTGCTCCAGGTGTGGTTGGAACTCCCCGCCTGATGTCCCAATGCTCCCTGCTGCGCCATGTCAATAAAAGCTGCTCCCGATGCGGCTGGATCTCCCAGTCTGATGCCCCAATGCTCCCCCCCCCCCCGCTGCTCCATTTCAATATAAGCTATTCCAGGTGTGGTTGGAACTCCCAGCCTGATGTCACAATTCTCGCTTGTCCATGTCAACAGACGCTGCTACTGATGAGGTGGGAGCTCCCATCCCTGGCAGCTGACACACCTCTATACCATCATAGAAATACGGCCCACTGATCATTTCCACCACTGGAGCCATTGGTGCAATATCCGCATCATGAGAACCTAATCTTATTTTTAATCACCACAGAATCACTATTTACAAAATACTTTCTTTCTTAAACCTTATTTAGCATGTGCATATTTCAGTCAATCCAAAGTAAGATAATGGTGCTAATTGACGTATGTTCAATAAAAAAATACATCCTATTTTTCATGTTGAGTAACTGCTACTTTGCAACGACAATGTTTGTCATGAAATCACACTTTTATTCCAGGTGAGGGAATGTGGTTGGTATTATTTAAATTGAACTTGTTCACTGCGTAAAATTATCAAATAGATTCAATTTCAAGAAAAGATTGGTAATGTTGTCATCCACCTTGAAATGTGGTGTCTTCTTCTTTCAGCCACACTGGTATGAGAACGAAACTTCTGTTAATGACATGCGTATAAAGACACTTGAAATCATTTTTCATGTTTATGCTGCATTAATCTGCGGTTATTCATTCACAGTTTAGGTTCACTTCCTGCAGTTAACATGCTGACTTCTCCAGTTTCTCATAGTTCAATGTGATGCATCCAGTGTGTGCATGACGAGAAGGAGCTTGCTTCCCACATCTTGTGTTTATCTGTGTCTTATGTACAGCCTTCATCAATGGCGAGAGCAAGGGGGAAAGGGCGACACCAACGTGTAAGTCTGTCCGTGCCAATGCACAGTACACACATCGGCAATTCTCTACTGTGCACTTTCAGCCAGTTCTCGGTGCCCCTACACCAAACCCCTGCCCCTTTTGAAATATCTCCATTATTTTGTGCTGTCTCTCTGTGCTCTTCTCACCAACATGAATCACTTCTACTCAACCTGCTTCAGATTTCATCTGACAAAACAATCATTAAGAATCCCATTGCATAAACATACACTTTGAATCTCTCGTTATTTGGTTTTCCTGGATCTCTTTCATACGATAAAAGGTCACAGCAGCTTGACTTGAAAAACAAAATCGCGTTCCTTTTCATTATTCCAATTCAATCTACATTTCAATGCAGTTTAGGCAACTGGCTCAAATTATTCTTTGAGATTTTATAATAGCGTCGATGCATATAAACAGACCTTTGGTGTTCCAGTTTCAATAAGACAGCTGTGATAATCCAAAAATAGCAACATCGAAAACAGCAACGAGAGTGGGATTTGAACCCACGCGTGCAGAACACAAGCGAATCACCTGAACCTCTCGGCCACCTCGTCATATACAGTTGAGCAGCTATGATCTTATGAATAAGTGAATTGCGTAAATTATGCAGAACAGCAGATATTTCTCCCTGGTGTTGATGAAATGATAAATAGCACAGTACGGTTCCAAGATTATGATCTGACCTCTGGGTTGTGGGGCAAGCGCATTCCCACTGTGACACTCTGCTCACAGTGGTCTGAACAAAAATGAAGAAATGACTATGTAACAAGGTCTGTTGAATTCTGTGAAGATTTGAAGTCAACAGAATGAAGAACCCGAGACAGCAGGAGGTGTTCTTTCAAGAAAGAGTTGGATAGAGCTCTTAAGGAGAGTGGAATCAAGGGTTATGGGGTTAAGGCAGGAACACATTACTGTTTGAGGATGATCAGCCATGATCATAGTGAATGGTAGTGGTGGCTCAAAGGGCAGAATGGCCTACTCCTGCACCTATTATCTATCGTCTATTAAATTGCCTGTGAGGAATTGTTTGCCAGACTGGAGGAGAGTGAATAGTGCTCAATGTCATTATTCGGAACACTTTTCTTCCGCTCAGATATTTTTGACACGCACTAGTGTACAGGACAGACAATTTCAAAATCCTAACTAAGGCTAAAATGACAATTGAATTCAACAATGCAAAAACCTTGATCTGTATCATTTTCCCGGGCCGTGCGACACCAAGTCACTGTATGATTACAGCAACAGAGTGGGCAAGTGTCAGAAGGAGAATGAGTGCAGTGGCAGAGCGCATGCTGGGAACAGCAGTTGACACACGGGGAAGTGCATTTCCCACAACAGGAACACTTCCCAAACAGCGGACTTCAGTGGAAGAATTCAAAGGGGGTTTACACTTTGGAATTTGATGCCAGACACACAATAGAGATCTGTCATTGAGTCTGTTCAAGATTGAGTTTTTAAGATTTCTACAGATGAAAAACAAAATAAAATGCTCATTGGTTAGTGAAGACAAATGTTGAAATTGTATATTTCAACAATCTACCCATCTTTGCAATGAGTAGCTCACCACTTTCCTCACTCGGGGTCAGAACCACTGGCGAAGATGATCGTATAATCCCCGTAACTAGCCATGGAATCAGAGAAACTCGGTTTCCCAAACGTTCAGGTATAACCAGGAATGTGGAGGTAACCATTAATGAGTTGCTCTTGGGCTGCAGTTGACCAGTGCACAGTGTCTCTGTTTAAGTATAGTGGGGTGTGCTGTGCCGAAGTTTTAAGTTTCAGCCTAACATGGAGAAGTTTCAATTGTCGTCGTGTTGAGGAGTACGGACAGAAGGTGATATTGAGCAAAGCCAAGTTTATGGGAAAATACCCGTGTTTGTGGATTGAGAAACGGCCTCTTCTGGATAGTGACTCCTTGATCAACAAACACACTGCAAGTATCGAAAACGTGAAGAGACATATGTGGAGAGAGAGCCGAAGGTGATTTTTCAGCAGATGGATAACGTTTCCCATGTGCACTGCGTTAAATTCCGGGAAAATCGATGTTGAGCTGGTTTAATGTTATGCAGTTTGGTGCAAACTCACAAAGGTTATTGCAATAATCAAAAAAAAAACACACATAGGACCGTTTGAATATTGTATTAAATTGAATTTTGGTCTGAGCATATTTTATCTTCAATGGCGTGCTGCAGAGGAGTATAGAGGGTTAACAATAAAAAAGGACAGAGTCTTCTCGGTGCATTTCTTGGATGGATATAAGAATGTACGAAATATGCATAACATCATGTGAAGGTGTTGCCTCTCCTAGTGACGATTCAATTCCTACTCATTAGTATATAACTTCTGTCTGCAGTTATTTTAGGACATCAGCTCCATTTACAGAGTTTCACCTCGAATAATACGCCAGACCTTACCAATCCATGAACTTTTTATACTCAATCTTATTCAGTTGTACGTGTTCATGAAATGTCTTTGTGTCCGAAGTCAACCAAATTCGAAATTGTTACACAAGCACACTGACTTTCTCTCAATGATAAATTCCCTGCTTGTATGTTTGTTCGTGTATCTTTTAAAACATTGTGAAACCAGCTTCTACGCTTTATTTTTGAAAAGTCGTTCACGATTTAAATAACTCTATTGAGTGGAAGAAACTTTCATCCACACTTTTCTTAATCATTCACTAATGATTTTGAAGCTCTAACGAAAGTTATTGATCCATTAGAAAGAGGGAATTTCCCTGATTTAGTCATTCAAAACTCGCGTTATGTGAAAATCTCATTTGTTTACATCAACTTGCGTGTTTCTGCTCCAGTATTTCAAAATCTCGTGAATAAACTCCTTCATTCTTTCTATCATCCCCTTTGTATCCTTTCTGATATTCGTATGTCTCAGTAAACAACGTCACTTGGCTTTCTAATATCTTGCTATCCAGGAAACAGTGTCTGTGCCCTTTCTAACTTCTTCACATGTTTTTGGTGGAGCATGAGGACAGGGATTACACACAATGTTCCCACTGAGTATGACAAAAAGATTTTATAGTTTCACTATGAACTCTTTGCTTTTTAAATATGACGCCTCTATTTATAAACTCCAATAAGGTAAATTACTATCTATCCAGTTCATGGACATCGTCTCCATGGAGACGAATATTTTCTATCACTTCCTTTATTCTTCCACGGAATGTCTGAAAGGTTTGTACGGCCAACATCTCTAATTCCCCGTGTCCTGAGTCAGTCTCAGCTATTTCTAAAGGCGACTGAAGTTCAAATACTTCATAGTGTGTCTCCCGTCATTCCAGTGCAGACTGGTTCTGGACAGTAAATGCCAACACCAAAGGCCACCGTGGATCTGAAATCAACATTTTCCACATAGTAATGGTCGTAGCTATTGTGTATCGTATGTCCGTGTTCTTGTTCAATTTGTTCATCATTTCATGATTCCCTGTATTGAATTCGACTGAATGATTAATTTGTGAATGGAGACATTCCCTTCACCACTCATTCGAAACTCCATGGAACATTGAAAGATTTAACTCATACACTTCCAGAGGATAGTCCTGCCATTACTGGGATGAATAAGTGAAAATTCCCCACGTATCCTGGATGGCAAGGATTTGCTTTTCCATTTTAGGAGATCATTACAGCACTGAATCCCATGTGTGCGTTCATGAAAACCAAAACAGGTGCAGCAAGACTTTAAAACTAAGACTTTGCTATCTGCTTGCATTGGTTGTCCCAAACATTACATTCCATATTATGGTATGTTTGTGGATGAAAGTACTTTCTGAAACTTGAGGAATTATATTTCAGTTTTGTCAAAACATTATCATTCGCTGTTCTCTCTTTCCCTTTCAGTTTCCCGTTTAATATCCCGTATTTTATCGGTTTATCTAAAGCATTCAATAATTTCAATCGATCTCGCTCCTGATTACCAATCCGAGAGAATGCCACAATGTTGTCAATTTATATGCAGTGCAGCTGGAGGGCGCGGTGACCAAGTGGAAAGGCATTGGTCACGTGAACCAAATAAAAGGAGCCGGCTGGTGGAATCTGGCCGTTCCATCACAGTCATATTTAAAACATCTAACGTAATCTTTAGCCAAATCATATTGGCTGAAAATAAGAAAACAAAAATGAAAAAATTGCTGATGTTGAAAATCAAACAAAAACAGTCGTTGCTGTAATATTTCAGGACGTCTGGCAGCATCTGTGGAGAGACGGACCCAATGGATGTGAAACGTTAACTGTGATTCATCTGCACAGATGCTGCCAGCACACCTGTGATTTTACAGCAATTTCTGTTTTTGTTTCCGATTGGCAGATTTCGTCGCAGTTCATGAGAACAGTGCTCATTAGAATCAAACAGACAGCATGGTCCTGGGAGTGTGAAATGAGACAGTAATAATGAATGAGTGGAGAGTGTTGTACTGGAAATGCACAGCAGGTCAGGCAACATCTGAGGAGCAGGAGAATGGACGATTTAGGCATAAGCCATTCATCAGGAATTAGACTTGTGAGTCGGGAAGAGGAACAAAGCTGAAGCCAGGTGCCAACTTGCAGGCACCTCCTCCTCCAGGCCACGATCACAAACTCTCCTCCCCTCACCAAACCATCATCTCCCAGACCATCCACAATCTCATCACCTCTGGGCATCTCCCAGCCACAACCTTCAAACTCATTGTCCGTGAACCGCGCACTCCCCGATTCTACCTCCTTCCTAAGATTCACAAACCTGACTGCCCCAGTCGACGTATTGTCTAATCCTGAGCCTGTCCCATCCGAATAATCTCTTCCTACCTCGACACAATCCTCTCTCACCATTCAGGAAATGCCCACTTACATTCGTGACACCCCTATACACTTCACCTCCTCCAAGAATTTTGTTTCCCTGGCCCCCAATGCGTCATCTTCACCATGGACATCCAGTCACTGTACAAATTCATCTGCCATGACAGAAGTCTGCAAGCCTTCCATTTCTTAATCTCACACTATCCCAAACAATACCTTTCCACCGACATCCTCATCCACTTGGCTGAACTGGTCCTCACAATCAACAATTCTTTCCAATTCTCCCACTTCCTCCATTGACGCTGGTAGCAATGGGCACCACATACGACCTAGCTATGCCTGCCTGTTTGTTAGATACTCGGAACTGTCCATCTTTCACAATTACACAGGCACCATCCTCCACCTGTTCCTCCACTACATTGATGAATGTTTGGGTTCACTTGGTGCTCCAACGAGGAGGTTACATAGCTCAACAACTTTACCAACACCTTCCACTCCGACCTCAAATTTATCCGGATCTTCTTGGCAACTTCCCTCACCTTCCTGGACCTCTCCATCACCGAACTCTGGCAACTGACTAATTACAGACATATACTACAAGCCCACCGACTCCCACATGTATCTAGTCTACATCTCCTCCAACCCTATCTCGTGTAAGAACACCATTCCTTATTCCCAATTCCTCCACCTCCAGCACGTATGTTTCCAGGATGACCAATTTCACCTCAGAAAGAGGCAGTTGGTCTCCTTCTTCCACGATCACAAATTGCCTTCCCACGTGGTTGACAGCGCCCTCTGGTTCAACACCTCCATTTCACACACCACCACCCTTGAAGCCACGCCTCTCAGCGCAACAAGGACAGAACCACCTGGTGCTCACCTTACATCCCATCAAACTCCGCATAAACGCATCATATTCTGCCACTGATGCCACCTCCAAACAGACACCATCACCAGAGATATATTTCGCTGCCCAGCCCTGCCAACATTCCGTAAGGACCATTCCCTCCATGACCCCCTCTTCAGGTCCATACATCCCCCCCAACCAGCCCACAACCCTCTCCTGGCATCTTTCACTGCCGCCAAAGGAAGGGTGAAACTAGCACCGACACCACTCCCCTCACATCAGCCAAGGCCCGAATGGATCATTCCACATCCATTAGAAATTCAACTTTACAGCGACCAATGTCATCTACTGAATCCGTTGCGCCCAGTGCGGTCTCCTCTACATCAGGGAGACAGGAAACCATCTTGCAGATCATTTCAGAGAACATCTCTGGGACACCCGCACCCACCAACTTCAATGTCCCGTGGCTGAACACTTCAACTCCCCCTCCTACCCCATCAAAGACATACAGGTCTTGGACCTCGCCACTGCCAAACCGTTACCACCCAACGCCTGGAGGAGGAACACTACACCTACCGGCTTGGGACCCTAACACCACACGGGATAAATGCGAATTTGAACAGTTACCTCATTTCCCCTCCCCAAGCCCAAGCCTTCAACTCGGCACCGTCCTCGCAACCCTTTCCATCACTGCTATTTCTGACCTATTTTCTTCTCCCTCCTATTCATCCATCTATTACTTTCCAGCTAATTCCCCTCAACCCCACACTATTTCCTTTTATCTCTCAGCCCCGACTCACAAGCCTTATTCCAGATGAAGGGCTTAAATCTGAAACCTGAATACTCCTGCTCCCCGGATGCTCCCTGATCGGCTGTGCTTTTCCAACATCACACTACCAACTCTGATCTCCAGCATCTGCAGTCCTAACTTTATCCTTCGAATTATCAATGACCTTAGAGTGAATATATCCCTCGATTGCAGTGATCACAGTGTGACTGAGTTTTCCATTTATTTTGGGTGAGGGCAGGCTGGATCTGAGACGAGCGATTAACATCTAAACAACGGGAATGGTATCAGATAGCGAAGTTAGGGCGGGCTGAAGTGAAGTGGAAAATTCTGTCAGAAGATGGGTCAGTACAACTGCATCACATCATCCAGACTGTAAAAGATACACAGAAGGAGAAAATCAACTTCAGTGCAGGCACAATGACAGGTAAAGTGGAAAGGAGACAATACAACACACTGAGGTGCAGTGGAATTATTTATGTGAAAGGATTCGATATATAAGCGACACCTTTACATATGGACTACCCTCACATTGGAAAAATGAATTTCCTGCAGTGTAACGGCGATATTTGCCTGTGACATCACAATGTTGAGAGACACTGACATAGTTTCTTCTGTAGCAGCGTGGCCGAGTAAAAGCATGATCGTCCCATTAACCAGAATTCAATACTTCAAAGCTCTCCTCTGCGCTGTACAACTTATTTGCTGCGCCTATAGTCAGATCTCAATCGCTTGACTGTGTATCTTCTTCTGCTTCCTGCTTCATGGAAATACTTGAAACGTGAACAAATCCACTTTCCACTTTCACCAATCTTTTGCAACTCCCGAGTTGGCACAGGTACGAGTGACCGATTGGCCTTCTCGAGTGTTCTCACTCTGGTATGATCTGAATGATAAAGAGCACTGTGTCTAATCTGCAGAATGTCCCCAACGGGACGGTGCTGTTTATCCCATCCCCGGGGACTGAGCTGTCTCTATTGGCAGAGTCTTCAGCCATTTCCCTCCACTTGCAGGCATTATGACGGGATGTAAATGTGGATATGCTCTGAAGCTTCCTCTCACGGGCACAGCCAGGTGCAAGAGCGCCGCTGGAACTTAGAAACTTTGATTGCGAACTTCCTCCAAATATCATTTATTTGAGAGAGAGAGAAAGATGCCGAGCTGGTGGGAAAGAGAGAAATGGGCTGTGGACTCTCTTGCCTCAGTAAAATTCAAATCAGTGCATTTTTGTGCTGCCCATTTGATGTTCAGAATCAATCTTCACAGAACAATCCAGCAGAAAGGCTTTTGTTTCAGAGCCGTCCGTTTCTTTGCTGCAATCGGGCATCAGTTAACATCTGAGTCCCAAATGTTCCAGATGAAGCAACTCCGTATGAAACCCTCACTCACTGAGAACCATTCCCACAGCCAGGAGCTGCGGGGCTGCAGACAGTCCAAAGCGGAAGGGAGGATTAAAAACGAGCCATTATTTCTCCCTCAGCCATTCTGTCACAGAGACAGGGAGAGGGACGGCAGAAGGTGTGACGTCATTCACGTGCCGACAGAAGCCGTTCAGCCCATCGAATCCACGGTAAATCTCTATCGCTTGTTTCTATCTGAGGTTATTCATCATCAGTGCTGCTTGTTCTAATAATAGGGAACTGTATCTGTGTCGAAATGCTGTCTCCAACAGACTGAACCACATGTCATTCACGGCTGTCATGGGGACAGTGCTGATCTGGAAGTTTAGAACTAGGGCGAGGTGGGGGAAGGGGAAATGAGGAAACTGTTGAAGTCCACATTGATGCCCTGGGGTTGAATTGTTCTGAGGCGGAAGATGAGGCGTTCTTCCTCCAGGCCTCTGGTGGTGAGGGAGCGGCGGTGAAGGAGGCCCAGGGCCTCCATGTACTCGGCAGAGTGGGAGGGGGAGTTGAAATGTTGGGTCACAGAGCGGTGTGGTTGAGTGGTGCGGGTGTCCCGGAGATGTTCCTTAAAACGCTCTGCTAGGAGGCACCCAGTCTCCCCAATGTAGAGGAGACTGCATCGGGAGCAACGGATACAATAAATGATATTAGTGGATTTGCAAATAAAACTTTGATGGATGTGGAAGGCTCTTTTAGGGCCTTGGAGAGAGGTGAGGGAGGAGGTGTGGGCGCAGGTTTTCCAGTTCCTGCGGTGGCAGGGAAAGTGCCAGGATTGGAGGGTGGGTTGTAGGGGAGCGTGGACATGACCAGGTAGTCACGGAGGGAACGGTCTTTGTGGAAGGCGGAAAGGGGTGGGAAGGGAAATATATCCCTGGTGGTGGGGTCTGTTTGGAGGTGGCAGAAATGACAGCGGATGATTTGGTTTATGAGTAGGTTTGTGGGGTGGAAGGTGAGCACCAGGTGCGTTCTGTCCTTGTTACGGTTGGAGGGGTGGGGTCTGAGGCGGAGGTGCGGAATGTAGATGAGATGCATTGGAGGGCATCTTTAACCACGTGGGAAGGGAAATTGTGGTCTCTAAAGAAGGAGGCCATCTAGTGTGTTTTGTGGTGGAACTGGTCTCCTGGGAATAGGTCCGGTGGAGGCGGAGGAATTGGGAATATGGGATGGCATTTTTGCAAAAGAGGTAGGGTGGGAAGAGGTGTAATGCAAGAGGTAGGGTGCGAAGAGGTGTGCATCGGGTCAAATCCCCGTCACATACGTGACTGTTGTTCTCATGTTTATTTTTTCTCTACGTGTGCTGAAGTAACACAGTGAGGGAGCAATTACTGTTGTCAGACATACATGTAGGGGCGTATTAAATACTGAAGTTGTGAGATTCGAGCAGTGTTTATTAACATAGACCATTCACTGTTCGAAACTCTGGCTCAGGAGTTTGACAGAGAGCGAATTTGAGCAAAGGTTGAGCCGGGGCGTTTACCCCATGACGTAACACGAGTTTCTGCGGTTGCTTTGTTGTTCACCTCATTTGTGTGTTTTGCATCATTGAGGATTTTGAAGTTGTCCCCTCTGTAGAAAAGGCCTGTGCTTTTGCAACATTGTACAAAAGATGCAGTACAATAACAGCCGATGCTAATTCTGTCTACATATCCAGATATTGATCCCTGGAAACAGCATTGTGCACTCTCCTCGAGTCTGGAAAATAACCTCCTCACATATAATGTTATATTCTCACTCTCATGGCACTTTTCATTCCATCGGCTTCTGTTTTTCACGGAATCCGATTCAATGGATCTTGTCACTGTGTGTGTACAGGTGTCAATGTCTGTCTGCCTCTGTGTGTGCATGCCTGTATGTCTGTGTTGGTGTGTGTCGGTGTGTGCATGTCTCTGTGCATCTCTGTGTGTCTGTGTGATAATATGTGCTTGTTTTGTGTGTGTGCGAGTGATTGTGTGTCTCTGTGTATCAGTGATTCTGCGTGTGTGTGATGAGTGTGGGTGTCTGTGTGTAGGGGGCTTGTAAGGGTGTTTTCTATGTGTCAATGTGTGTATGCTTCTGTCTGTGTGCCAGTGTATGTGCATATCAGTATGTATCTGTGTGCCTGTGTGTGTGTCTGTATTTCTGTCTCTGTGTTCCTTTGTGCATGTATGTACGTACATGTGCTTTTTGCGTGTCTGCATATGTGTTAGTTGTGTGTCTGGCTGAGTGTGTCTGTCCGTGTATGAGAGTAAATGTGCATTTGTGGGGAGGGTGGGTGTCTATGTGTGTTAGTGTGCATGTTTGTTTGAGTGTGTATGCCTGTCTGTGTGTGAGCATGTGTGTGTGTGTGTGTGGGCACTGTGGGTGTCTCTGTGTGGGGAGTGTGGATGTTTTCGAGCGTGGGAAGCATGGTTGTCTTTGTGTTTGTGTGTGTGTGTGTCTGTGTGTGTGTTTCTGTGTTTGTGTGCGCGTGTGTGTCTGTGTGTGTGTTTCTGTGTCTGTGGGTCCGTGTGTGTCTATGTCAAAGAGTGTGGTGCTGGAAAAGCACAGAATTTCAGGCAGCATCCAAGGAGCATGAAAGTTGGAATTTCGAGCATAATCTCATCATTAGTAACGAGGCTTGTGGACCATGTGGGCCGAACGATAAATGGAAGGGGATGGTGCTTGGGTAAGGCAGCTGGGAAGGCGACAAATAAATGATGGTGGAGTGAAGGTGATAGATTGGAGCAAAGAGTGAAGTGGATAGTGGGAATGAAGACGGACAGGTAGCACAGTTCAAGAGGGAGGTGCCGATTTGGAAGGATGGATCTGGGATAAGTTCTGGTGGGGGGTTGGAATGAAGAAACGAATGAAATCTGTGTCTGTGTGTGTTCTGCGGGTGTGTGTGTGTGTCTGTGTGAGTGCATGCGTATGTGTACATGTATGTATATATATCTGCATGGTTGTAATCATATTGTGTGCGTGTGTGTGTGTCATGGGCGTGTGTATGTCTCTTTGTGTGTGTGGCTCTCTGCATCTCGGTGTGTGTCGCGTGTGTGTGTGTGCGTTTGTAAGTGCGTGTGTAGGGTGGCTATAGGTATGTGAATCTGTATGTGAGTGTCTGTGTGCAGCTGTATATGTCTGTGTGCAAGTGTCTCTGTGTGTGCACGCGTTTGTAGTGTGTGTGTAAGTGTGTGTGGCGGTGGCTATGAGTATTGAGTATCTGTGCATGAGTGTCTGTGTGCAGCTCGATGTGTGTACATGCCTGTGTGTTTGTGCGTGTTTGTAGTGTGTGTGTGTGTGTGTGTGCGTATATGTGTGTTGTTGGTGCTCTCAGTTTGGATGGTGCTGTGAGCTGATACATTCCCTCTGTCCTTCCGAAACTGAATCCCTATGATTTTCGCCCTCCATTACTACCTGTACAGAGGGGTGGGGAGACCAGCAGAGACTGAGAGCGACAGAAAGCTCAGCAAGTCTGTCACCATCTGTGGGCAGAAATGGAAGTTAATGTTTTGGGTTGAGTACCCCTTCCTCAGAAACTCATGTCAGGGGGATAGTACATCACATTAACACCACAGTGACTGCCAGACTCGCCCTACACTGATACACACAGATAAACACACACGAACACAGAGACATAGAGACACTCACTCATACACTGACACGAATACAGACATGGAGTGTCTGTCAGTATTTCTCTTGCTCCGGTAACTTTGTCAATATATCACTTGGACTCTGGTATGTGTCAGTTTTTTTCAGTCTGTTCATGGTGAGTATTTTCGTAATGTGCTTGTTCACACTAGTGAGAGAGTCAGTAAGTATGAGTGGAGAGTGATTGTAGGACAATTTCATTGCTTGCCGAAACCAAACCTGGAAGAATTGTAAAGTGTGTGGAGGACAGTGTGGAACTCCAAAAGGGCAGTGACAAATTGGTGTAGTGTTCTGTTTTATGGCAGATGAGCATCAATGCAGAGCAGTGTGAGATGATGCACTTTGGTAGGAATAACATTGACAGACAATATAAAATATCTGTACAGTTATAAAAGGGCTGCAGGAGCACAGAATGCTGGATATATATGAGGACAGATTATTGGACATGGCAGGACAAGTGAGGAGAGCAGTAAATGTCACAGATTATTTTCAGTATTTGAGCTTTTTACAGGAGTAGGTATAGGAGGGAGCCTCCGTGCTCCCTTCCTGGGAGGTTATGGTGACGATGTGTTGTGAGCCCACACTCTGGCCACCGAGATGGTGGAGTTTCCATTTATATCAGCTCTACACAAAAGAGAGATGGCATCAGGGCCACGGCTTCTAAGTTGTGCCGGGGGAAATGGAACTGCCGGTGGGTTTAAAGTGAGAATTGCCCTTCACTGAACATTGCTCCTTACTCGTTTGGTGAGATGTGGATGTTTCAGAATCTCCACACGAGGCATCCCGGTCCTCTCCAACTCGTAGCACGGTCCTCCCCATGTGGTGGTGGCATGAGGGAGCGGATATCGGGCACTCCACCACCCGGCTTGACCATTTCTGTCCTATTCCAGGCTGTTTCTCCTGGAATGGTGTAAAGGAAGGGAGGGAGGGAAGGTTGCAGTCGGTGGCCCTTCTCTTAGTTCTGGTGTAGTTGTGGCAGGGGAAATGGTGAGGTGTCAGGAGGGAGTTAGTCTATAGTGTTACGGCCATGTTGCGTTATTAGTGTGGGTGGTATAGTGGAGGGAAATTAGGAGAGAGAGAGAGAGAGGGAGAGAAGGTGCAAGAGTGAGAGTGGTGGAGCATGAGTCTAGTTCGGTGGTCGGTGCTATAACAAATATACAGTGAGTGCGAGGGAGCAGAGAGAATAGAGTGACCCTTACCCTGACAGAGTGGGGAAGGTTATTGATGCTTGTCCTGTATTGCTGGACATTTCCTCAGAACGCAGATACAGCACTGAGCTGGGTGGTGAGCTCGGACAATGCTCAGGGGGTCTGGTGGTGTGGGTCCCTCTGGGAAGAGAATGGTCTAACTCTGTACTAGCCCATCCACCAGGTCTTCCAAACCCCTGTCCAAAAAACCGTGTTGTAATTGTCCCTTATCTGCCATGCTCAAGGTAAACAGTGCAGGGCAACTTCTAACTAATAAAGCTCAACCGTCTGCCCATTGGCCTTTTGAAGATGGCAGCAGTGCCAGAGATCACGGAATATCCATGGGCATCCGAGCGATGCTGAGTACCTCCAGCCATGATGGGTGTGAGAATCGGGCTGGTATTGAATAAGAGGGACACCATGGGGTGGAGTGGGTAGTTAATGAGGTGAGTTTGATAAGGTAACACCAGAAACTTGCTCAGACTCGTACAGACAATCCATCTGTCACATTCAATGAAAACGTCACTGAGACAAATTATTCTTAGATTCAGACCAGTGAGTCATAGATTCTGTTGAAACCACTAACAGTCACAAAGCTGCAGTTGCTTGTACAATGCTCTCCATCACAGAGAAGAACATAAACTTGACCTACCCTTGGGAAACGAGGTAGGGCAGGAGATTGAGTTATCAGTGGGGAAGCACTTTGGAACAAGTACTCATAATTCTATTAGTTTTAAAACAGAGATGGAAAAGGATGAAGTGGATCTTAAAGATAATTTTTTAAATTGGAGGAAGGCTAATTTGATTATATTAGGCAAGAACTTGGATAGGGTAAATGGACAAAGTCTTTTGCCTGGGGTCCGAGAGTCAAGAACGAGAGGGTATAGGTTTGGGGTGAGAGGGGAAGGATATAAAAGTGACTGAAGGGACAATATTTCACACAGAGTGTGGTACGTGTGTGGACTGAGCTGCCAGAGGAAGTGGTGGAAGTTGGTACGATTGCAACATTTAAGAGGCATTTGGATGAGTGCATGAATAGGAAGGGTTGGGAGGGAAATGGGCATGACGCTGCCAAGTGGGATTGGATTGGGTTGGGATATCTAGTCGGCATGGATGAGGTGGACCGAAGGGTCTGTTTCAATGCTGCACATCTCTATGACACTATGACTCTAACTTCCAAACTGGATTGGAATCGATATTCACAGATAAGGGACCAGCTCGGAAGTGGGAAGCCTTCAAAAATGAGATATCAAGAGCCCAGAGACAGTATGCCCCTTTTAGGGTGAGGGGTAAGGCTGGAAGATGTAAGGAATGCTGGCGGATTGGAGAAATTGATGGCCTAGTCACGGGTAAGAGGGATGCCAATGTCATATAAGGATATCAGGAGTCGATGTTTTTACAGTATTCATTCACGGGATGAGAGTATAACTGGCTTAGCCTGCATTTATTACCCATCACTAATTGCCAAGAGGCAGTTAACAGTTAACCATATTGTTGTGGGTCTGGAGTCACATGTAACCTAGACCAGGTAAGGATAGCTGTTTGCTTCCTTCAAGGGCATCAGCGAACTAGTTGGGTATTTCAAACAATCAAAACTAGATATATCATCGTCATCAGCCTCTGAATTCCAGATTTAAAGTGACTGTCGAGAAGATTCTATCGCCAGTAAAAGTATAATTAAAAGGGAAATCCGGAGGCCATAAAGGGGGCTTGAGAGAGCTTTGACAAATCGTGTTAAGGAGAATTCAAAGGTACTGTACAAACACATTAAGGACGAAAGAGTAACACGGGAGAGTTTTGGGTCACTTAAAGATCAGCAAGGCTTCCGATGTGCAGAACAACAGGAGATGGAGGCGATACTAAACAAGCACCTTGCATCAGTATTTACTGTGCAGAAGGATATGGAAACTAAGGAACTTCCGAAATTGACAGTGACATCTTGAAAAGTATCTGTATTACAGAGGAAGAGATGCTGGAGTTCGTAAAGCCTGTAAAGATGGAAAAGTCCCCAGGACCTGATAAGCTGTCACCTCGAACTCTGTGGGAAGCTAGGGAAGGGATTGCTGGGTCACATGCTGAAATACTTGTATCATTGATTGTCACAGGTGAGGTGCCAGAAGATAGGAGGTTTGATAACGTGATGTCATTACTTTAAAAACATTAAGAAGGATGGTAAGGGAAAGCCGCTGAGCCTGAAGTCAGTGATGGGCAAGTTGTTGGTATGGATGATGAGGCACAAGGTCTGCATGTATTTTGAATGGCAAGGACTGATACGGAATCGTCAACGTAGCTTTAAGCAAAGCAAATGGTGTCTCATGAAATTGACTGAGATTTTGTGAAAAAACTGACTAAGAGGATTCATTGAGGCAGAGGTGCACATTGCGATATAGACTTCATTAAGGCATTTGACAACGTTCTCCATGGTAGACTGGTTAACTAGGTTAGTTCACATGGAATGCACATGGAAAACTAGCCATGTGGATACAAAATTGGCTCGAAGGTAGGAGATAGAGGGTGGTGATGGAGGATTGCTTTTCGAACTGGTGGGTTGTAACCAGTGGTGTGCGACAAGTATCAGTGCTGGGTCCACTGTTTTTCATTATTTATATAGATCATTTGGATGTGAACACAGCAGCGATAGTTGGTTAGTTTGCAAATGACACCAAAACTGATGTTGTTGTGGACACACAGAAGGTTTACATCAGAGTACAACGAGATCTTGATCAGGTGGGCTGATCGGCTGAGGAGCAGCGAATGGTGTTTAGTGCAGATAAATGTGAGGCACTGCATTTTGGAAATGCAAATCAGGGCAGGATGTAGACACTTAATGGTAAGGTCCTGTGGAGTGTTGCTGAACAAAAAGGTTTTGGAGTGTAGGTTCAAAATTCCTTGAAAGTTGTGTTACAGTTCGATAGAATTCGGTAGAAGCCATTTGGCATGCTTGCCTTTATTGTTCATTGCTTTGACTCTATGAATTGGGAGGCCATGCTGCTGCTGTACAGCACATCAATTCGGTTATTTTGAAGTATTGTATTCAATTCTGGTCTCCCTCCTATCAGAAAGATATTGTGAAACTTGAAGGGAGACAGAAAAGATTTACAAGGATGTTGCCAGGATTTGAGCTATAGGGAGAGAGTGAGTAGGTTGGGGTGATTTTTCTTGGAGTATGAGAGGCATATGTAGGGTTAGTAGCCATATCTCTTTCGCAAAACTAGAGGGCATGGATTTCATGTGAGACCCAAGGACCAACTTTTTCTAATACAGAATGGTGCATGTGTGGAATGAGCTACCAGTGGAGGTGGTGGTGCCTGTTATGATTACATTTAAAAGGCATTTGGATGGGTACATGAAGAGGAAGGGTTTACATCGAAATGTGCCAAGTGCTGGCAAATGGGACTAGTTTAATTTGGGATATCCCATCGGCATGGACAAGTTAGACTTAAGGGTCTGTTTTCTGTGCTGTACATCTCCGAGAGTCTATGATTCTGTCTGAACTCACACCAGTATACTATTAATTCACCATTGCCGGAAATACCAGCCTATGTTATTTGATGCTATCGAAATGTCTTCACTTCAGCATTTTTAAACATGCGAACACATCCTTCCACAACACTGACTCTGAGTCTCTCTCCATCCGTCTATTTCCCAAATCCCTCCCATTTGTTGCGATATAAACTGTTGGTATTTAAACTGAGCATCAGCTTCCAACATTAAGCAGCTTAGAAACAATGTTCAAAAAGCATTGCGTGTGTTTTATTTGACTTCCCGGTGTCCTGCTCTGTGCTCCATGTTTTGATGCACACCTTTCTAACTTGCTCTGCGCCGATCAACTGAACGCCTGTGGTAATCACTCTCTACTGATCATGTGCTCACTAACACAAGGAATCGCTTGCACTGTTACTGATCCAGAAGAGCCTTCTCAATAGCACTTGAGTGACATTTAACTTAATTCTAGTTTTGGAATGTTCGTGGGAAAGCTGGGGACGGTTTCCTGGAGGCTGTGCTTTAAGCTGCTGTGGAAATTCAGGAAGACCAGATGCTTTGGTGACCCAACTCTGGATGAGTCATGGTGACTGTAGTGACAGCATCTGCAACATGACCATCAAAAGGAGCAGAGACTGCAGAGAGGGGAATATCTTAAAAATGGAATGAGGGAATCACAATCAGATCAGAGAATAACTGCCTCCTATTCCTGTGTCCCAGTCTCGAGCAGTTGAGAGATGGTCTCCTGTTCTTGTGTCCCAGGCTCGAGCAAACAGGTGACGGCCTCCTGTTCCTGTGTTCCAGTCTCGAGCAGTTGAGTGACTCGCTTCTGTTCCTGTGTCGAAGTCGAGAGCAGTTTAATGACTGGCTCCTGTTCCTATGTTCCACTTTCCGCCTGCTGCCCCTGATTAACAGGCTCCAATAACTGTGTGCTATCCTCCTGCTGCCCTTCAGTAACAGGTTCCAATAGCTGTGTGCTCTCCTCCTGTTGCCCCTGAGTAACAGGCTCCAATAGCTGTGTGCTGTCCTCCTGCTGCCCTTCAGTAACAGGTTCCAATAGCTGTGTGCTCTCCTCCTGCTGCCCCTGAGTAACAGGCTCCAATAGCTGTGTGCTGTCCTCCTGCTGCACTTCAGTAACAGGTTCCAATAGCTGTGTGCTCTCCTCCTGTTGCCCCTGAGTAACAGGCTCCAATAGCAGTGTGCTGTCCCCCTACTTCCCCTGATTAACAGGCTCCAATAGCTGTGTGCCCTCCTCCTACTGCCCCTGAGTAATAGGCACCAATAGCTGTGTGCTGCCCCCCTACTGCCCCTGATTAACAGGCTCCAATAGCTGTGTGCCCGCCTACTGCTGCTTCTGAGTAACAGGCTCCAATAGCTGTGTGCTATCCTCCTGCTGCCCTTCAGTTACAGGCTCCAATACCTGTGTGCTAACCTCCTCCTACCCCTGAGTAACAGGCCCCAATAGCTGTGTGCTCTCCTTCCGCTGCCCTGTGTAACAGGCTCCAATAGCTATGTGCCCTCCTCCTGAGTAACAGTCTCCGATAGATGTGCGCTCACACCCTGCTGCTCCTGAGTAACAGTCTCCAATAGCTGTGCCCTCCTCATGCTGCTCCTGAGTAACAGGCTCCAATAACTGTGTGCTCTCCACCTGCTGCCCTTCAGTTACAGGCTCCAATACCTGTGTGCTCATACTCTGCTGCTCCTGAGAAACAGGCTCCAATATCTGTTTGCTCTCCACCTGCCGCTCCTGGGTAACAGGCTCTAACAGCTCTGTGCTCATCTGCTGCTCCTGTGTAATGGAACTGAAGGACTGAATGGCCTTTTCACATTCCATGCAGTTCGTATTGACTGAAAATCTTTCTGCTGTTTTTGTAAAATACCATCAAAATCAGAATGTTGCATTTATATTTTATGTCTCATTAACTTAGCAATCGTGCTAACTAACTCTGCTTTTGTTATACTGGTCTGAGAAGCTGAACGAGTAACAGTTTCAAGAGGCTGATCAGTTCCTCCTGTCCCTCTGTAACAGGCCGAAAGGCCTATGTCTTCCTGTGTCTCGGTAGAAGGCACTTGGGGACAGAATTGTTTCTCCCTGTTCCTGAGCAGCAATTTCAGTGCGCTGAATGGTGCCTCGAAGTTATGAAATGGTTTGATACCAGGGCATTTCAAACTACGAGCAGCATTACTCAAGTATCTAGAAACTTCCCTACAAGGTGTTATATGCATCTGATCTGTTATTCTATCCCTGTTTCCTTTTTACAAACAGGATGGAACATATACAATCCTACAATGTTCCAGCAATACTCCTACATACAAGGAAGAAAGATTAAAAAGATTGAAAGATTTATGATCTATGCCTCGGCAACAGTCATCCACTCAATCCAGACTGAGTAAATGTTCCCTTTTATTGGGATGTGTAAAATGAGGTAAGGAACTGGTTAACTGAAGCTGTTTGTTTGGTGACTGTGATTAATGTCAGTCTCCAGAGATTGTACTTATCCCAGTGGAGGGTTTACATATTTTAATGATAAAATGGACACCGTTAAATGTGTTATCCCATAGTATGAGTGGGTGTATCGCCGACAGCACTCACAGGGATCAGCAGCTGCAGAGACAGGGGAATGGGAGATCTGACTCTGAGAACTTTAGACTGGAATGTAACAACAATGGACAGGAGTTTCTCCTCTTATGTATGGTTTCTTCCTACATATCATTCCTGGCCATTACCGTTGAGGATCGAATATGCACTTTACATTATTCAATATTTTTTTTATCCTGCCCTGGCTATTATTGGTGTACCTGGTAAGTTTCACTGTCCATTTATTATTTGCATTAATCATGTGTGAGTGTATTACTTTTCTTTACATTTACTCTACTGTGTAAACATTCACTCTCCAAACCACCACGAACAACTTTCCTTCTTTCGTTCTGGCGCTGTGCCTTGTCGGTTGACCTACTCAGTTTCAGCTATGGAACACAATTCATTGTATCACAGCCCTAGTTCAATATTGAAAGCTTGGAGGTCACTGTCTTCTGTTCTGGTTACAAACACCATTTCGTTCCTCTGACTTCATCTCATCCCTGGCCATTATCTGAGGCTGAAACAGACGAGTCACAACTATGGTGATCCCTTTGTCCAAGAGCTGATTCCGAACCCATATCTGAACCATTCCTATTTGTAATTGTTAACGTCTCCTGAATATACTTCACTGGCTTATTCTATCTGCGATTTGAACCCTGAGCTATGAAATGTAGTCTTAATGATCCCAATAATCTGCTGCTGACACTCCCAAATTCAAACCTACAAATCTGATTCGGCATTCCAAGGCTCGGTTCTCACCTCACACCAAAATCCCATCATTTCTTTAAGGATCGATTTATATTTTTGCTGGGTCTGGCAATGCCTTTAATTTAATATTTTGAACCACATCGTTTCCTCTGTCTGTGGCACAATCCTCAGTGTCTCTGTATTGATTACCCAAACCCTTGTCACTTGTTCTCATTTAAACTGATTCCCTCCATGTGTGTTCTCTCTCAAACAATTTTCATTTTATCGCCACCAAAACACACACATACGCACACGCATACTCTCTCTCTCTCTCTCTCTCTGTCTCTTTCTCTTTCTCTCTCTCTCTCTCTCTTTTCCAGCAACACATCTTTAAGCTCTGATCTCCAGCATCTGCAGTCCTCACTTTCTCCCAGTTTATGGAGTACCCCACTAGCATGGTCTGGACAGCTCTCCATTCTGGCTAGTTCCTTGTCCCAGCTTGTGGTATCTGGGTTGGTTCTGTGAGGCCGATTCGGATTTTGATGTAACGAAGCATTTCAACTGATCTGCCAATGTTTTTATTTGATGTTCTCATTTTTGTGATTGGACCAACCATTGTCTCACTTCTCCAGTTATTCTCACTCCCCTGTCTCCTTATCCATATTTTCACAACATGTTATCAGTTAATTAATTGTTTGTTTTTCTGTATCGTTCCCTGGTGTTTTATTTTTGGTTTCTGAGTGTATCGAATGCTGACATTGTGAAGCTCGAAAGAATGAAATAGTGTGTATTGGGCAGTTGTTCACTTCCTGGTGTGTCCCATGTGCTTATCTTTGTTGGACAAGGGGTTCCAGTAGCTTTGAGAGATGTACCTGTCCACTCAACGACTGTGTTTGTCGCTCTCAGCTGAGCGTGCAGTCAGTAACACGAGGGAACCCCGCGACAACCATTATAAAGGACAAGGCATCTAACTTGTAACTGAGGAGCTTCTGACTGTCTCCTGTTATTGAATCATTAGTGGATGGGCTTGGGATGGTTTGCAGGAGGTCGTGCTGTGAGCTGACTCTCACATTCAGAGAGACCTGATGATTTGGTGACCCAAATCTGGATGGAGCATTGCGACTGCAGTTGCAGCATCTGGGTCTGTAACATGAACAACAAAAAATGAGCAGAGATTCAGAGAAAGAAAACTCTGAAACCACGGAGTAAGTGTGTGGGGAAAGGAATCTGCCAAATCTGGCTGTGTCTTAACGTAGGTACACACGCCCTCTCGCTCTCCCCCGACATACACCCATGCACCTCTCCCTCTCCTCCCCGCGCACACTCACACTCCCCTCATCCATACTAATAAATCATATTTTCTCAAAAATATACAATTTGTATACAGTCAGTCAATGCGGTATTTTATAAACTCATACTTTGCAAATAAAATCAGTCTGACTCCAGGAGACACAAAGACAGACTCGAAACAAGACCTCACGCCTGTATAACATAATCTGTCCGGAGGGGTCCCTTCATTTACATCGTTAGTACCTTAAGTTATCTCCAGGCAATGACTTGAAATAAATTCTCAGGTTTGCATATTAATCAATCAAAACCTGCACCTCCATTCTAACTGATAAAAGGTTTGGGATACATCTTCGATGTGTTAAATTCACGTCCATGTGTTGTTTCAACCCTTTGATCTTTTCCTTAAAAATTATATGTCTAAGGTCTTCTGCTCTCACTAACACCTGATGAAGGAAGAGCGGGACTAAAGCTTGTGTTTTTCAAAATAAAACTGTATCTTGCCTGGTATCCTGGTATCTTGCCATTTCTAACGTTGTCCAACCCAGTCCAAACCAGCACCTCCATATCATAGCTTTTGTTCATTCGCGCCTCTCCAACAAAATACATTTTCCTTATCCCATTTGCTTTTGTTTTGCATATTAACCGTTTGTGAGGCACGTTATGCAATGCCTTCTGGAAGTCCAGAACTAAGACATCGATAGGATCCCCTTCATTCACCATGTTTGTCAGATTATTTGTTAAAACATAAGTCAATAAAAAACAAACCTGACTTATCCTTCAGTAAATCATGTTGACTGCAATGGATTGTGGTTTGATTTGAACATTTCCTGTTATTAATTCCTTAATTACTGATTTTAACAATTTGTCTTCAATTCCCAATCGTTTGTTCATCCCTTGTCATTCCCTAGTGAAGTTGGCTATTCGAAGTTCTTCCCTTTATATAACCTCGACATTCCCTTTCAATTCACAAGGTTGTAAATGATCTGCTGCAATTGCTGTGTAAGAGGCAAGAGTGGGTGAATGGACTCATTCTGTTTCTGCTTTACACACTTGATGGGCTGAATGTCCTCCTGGTGTTCCTACATTATAGTCTCGATTGACTGAATATCCTCCCAGTGTTCCTTCATTGACTTCTAGATGGCTTACATGTCTTGATCCTGTTCCTGCTGAAGCCACTCAAGGTCCCAATGTCCTTCTTCTGTTGCTCAGTGACAGGTTTGGGGACTTACGGAATCTCCCTGCTGTTAAGTCACATTTCGAGGGCTGAATTGTGCAGGCACGTTGTGTTGCCCACAATGAGTAGCTCAGTGGTTAGCACTACTGCCTCCCAGCACCAGAGATCCAGGTTCAATTTCAGTCAGGAGTCACTGTCTCACATTCTCCCTGTGCCTGCAAGGGTTTCTATCGGGTAGTCCAGTTTCCTCCCAGCCCCACGATGTGCAGGTAAGGTGCATTAGTCAAAGAAAATGCCAGATAACAGAGATTGGGTGGGGAGCAGGGGAATATAGTGTGATTTAAATGTGGTGGTCTTCGGAGGATTAGTTTGCTGTCGATGGGTCAAATGGCCTGCTTCCACGTTGTAGGAATTCTACGTTTAACACCTTCATTGCACAAATCAGTTGGGGGAATAATCTCTGAGTTAATTCCAATTTCCCAGTGAGGAGATAAATTCTGTACACACTACTCCAGATGTGGTCTCACCGAGATCCTGTACATCACCAGCAGCACTTCACCAGCCTGCTGTCAGGTTCCCATCCAGGTTAGAGCAGTCTCAGTTGTTTGGGGGAATACACAGCATTGTTGAAAGATTATTGTCCTTCTCTACTTCACCAGCATAACGGGAGATCTGGTGAAAATGTCATAATGACACTTGAGAGAAATGGGTAGGATGTGGTGAGATGACATCAATGTTGAGATATGCCTCACAAAACATCTCGCCTGAATCTGCCATTAATCTCCCCAGAGCACATGTCACTCAGTTCCACAGAATCTGGTAAGGTGGAGCTCAGAAACAGCAAGCAGAAGCAAACGTTTATGGGAGTTATACCTCAAAGCCAAAATTGTGATACAAATGCTGTTTATATTACAGAACAGGAAATTACATATCCAAGTTTTGTGGGTACTACAATAAAAATGGGTAGCTTTAAGTAATATCGGAACAGTGTTAACCCAAGTGAATTTTAATGCTGGGGAAATGGATTTCATGAGGGTGTATGAGATGGGTTGCTTTAACAGTATTTTGAGCACCAGCGAGATTTCAGAGTGTTTTGAAATTGGTGTTGTGTGATCAGAGAACAGAAAAGAATGACAGGGAAACTAGCCAGTTACTTAGTGTCTGTCTTCATGGAGGAAATAACAAGTGATCATGGGACTTGTGTAACTAAACACTAAAATCATCCATAAAAGTGATGAGGTAGTATTTGCAAACATATGTGGATTGAGGATTGATAAGTCTGACAGACCAGATATAATTCATACTGAAATTTCAGAGAAAGCAGCAGTGCACAGATTGATTGCATTGAGGATCATTGTATTTTTCCATGTCCAATTTGGAAGATAATGAATGCATTCCAAGGATTTAGGAAAGAAAGAGGAGGGAGATTGGAGACCGACAGAGCAACTAACCTGTTATCCACAGTAGGGAATCTGTTGAAATTTATTATAAAGAATCTGATATTGCACACTTAGAGAACAATAGCAAACGTCAAGAGAATGATGCTAGATTTTTGATCGGGTAGTCAAAATTTGCAAACTTTTTGCTTGAAGATAACCCTTGTGAATGTAAACAATGGAAAACCAGTGAATATGCTATAGTTGGATACTCAGGAGGATTTTGAAGAACTCATGCAGTAAGTTAACAGAGAAAAAAAGTACACTAGGAGAAACATATGCAAATTGAGCAAGGTAAAGGTTAGGTTTGATTTTGTTTAAAGAGAATCAGTATATAGGCGGTGTAGAGCTCCATGCTCTCTCTCCACGGATGCTGTCTGACTCACTGTGATATCTACCACGTGTGGGTTTAAGTACAGGTTGCAGCTTCTACAGTAATTTATTCCGACTAGAAGTAAAGACATTCTGCGCGACTTACACAGAGTGTTGGTGAGACTGTACATGAAGTATTGTTTACAGATCTGATGTCCTAATCTAATTAAAATTTCTGACAGAAGAGAGTCTATGGTCCTGTGATTGCATGGTGTGAATATGTATTGGTCGGTTTCTGAAGAGATTATTAACAAGAGTTATAAGTGTGAACTGTCAAAGGAAAAGGTAATAGAAAACAAGTGCAACTTCGTTACAGTCTGAACCCAGAGAATGCAGCATTACAGCAGGGAAGTGACAGAACTATGAAGCAAATAGATTAGTTCTGTCTTCACAGGAGAAAAAAAAACAAACAAGTCAAATCAAACCAGCAATACTGGGAAGCCTTAGTCTCGAGGGATAAAGAATGAGATTAATAAATAAATGTATTGGGATGAATTATTGGGACTTAAAGTATGGTTGAACTCAGCATACAGATGGAAGGTAAGAAGTCAAAATCCAACACCAGAGTATTGTGCTTAAATAAAGGAGACTACAATAGGATGATGGAGGAGTTAGCGAAAATTGGCTGAAAGAATTGAATTTAAGGTGGAACCGTTGATGAACACTGGTTGGCTTTCAATGCAATTTTTCCAAGTGCTCAGTAACAGTATATAAGAGGGAAATGGAAGGACTGAAGGAAAATGGTAATCTGTCGTGGATGTCTCAGAAAATAAGGGAAGCTATGAAATAACTGTCATAAATAATGACAAAGACCACTGGGAAACTAAAAGACTTGGAAAAATATAAATGTCAAAAGAAAGCAACAAAAAAAATCAAAAACATAGGATAGATTATGAGAGTAAACTACCCCAGAATATAAAGACAGGTACCAAAAGATTCTATAAATAAATAAAACAATAATAGTGGCTAAGGTAAGCAATTGTCCTTTACAGGGTGAGAAGTGAGATTCAGTAATGGGGTATGAGCAAATGGCCGAGGATTTGAGCACATATTTTGTTGATCTTGTCTGTGACATACATTAGTAACATGCCAGTAATTGTCAATGCGATGAAGGTAGGTGAGGACCTGGAAACAATCATTCCCACGACAGAGATAGTGTTGATCAATCTAATGGAGCTAAAGGTAGATCAGTCTCCTGGCTCTGATGGAATGCATCACAATTTACTAACAGAGGTAGTGGGAGAAATAATAAATGCATTTGTGTAAATCTTTCGAAATTCACTGGACTCTATTGCACTTCCAGCAGATTGGAAAACAGGAAATCAGACACCACTGTTTAAAAAGAGATGTAGACAAAGGTGGGGAACTATAGACCAGTTAGCCATTAAGTGTCGTGGGGAAAATATTTCAATGTGTAATCAAGGAATAAATAGCAATGCATCTCGACAGGAATCGTCCCATTGGGCTGATATAGGATCAGTTCATGAAAGGAAAGTCATGCTTAACTAATTTACTAGAAATCTATGAAGACATTATGACCAGAGAGACCCAGTAGATGCGGTGTACCGAGATTTACAAAAGGCATTCGACAAAATGCCGCCAAAAACGCTGCTGCATAAGGTAAAGATGTGTGGTTTTACGGGTAATGCATTAACATGGATAGAGGATTGGTTAACTGACAAGAAGCAATGAGTGGGAATAAATGAGTATTTTCTGGTTCCTGATCATTGACTAGTGGTATGCCTCAGGGATCAGTGCTGGGATTACAATTATTCACAGCTTACAAATACGATTTGTAGTTGGACATCACGTGTAGTGTTTCAAAGATTGCAGATAATACTAAAATGAGTGTCAGAGCAAAGTGTGCAGTGGAATGTTAAACTTTACGAAGGAACATAAATAGTTTAAGCTAGTGGGCAAAGGTCTGGCAGACGGAGTAGAATTGTAATAAATGCGAAGTCATCCATTTTGGTCGGAATACCAGTGAAAAGGACTATTACTTGCATGCTAAAACAAATGCAGCATGTTTATGTGCAGAGGGACTTGGGTGTCCTTGTGCATGAATCACAGAAGTTGTCTGCAGGTGCAACAAGTAATTAACGAGGCAAATAGAATTGCTAAAGGGATTGAGTTTAAAAGCAGGGAGGTTATGTTGCAGCTGTACAAGGTGCTGGTGAGACCACACCTGGAGTATTTTGTGCAGTTTTGGTCTCCTCACTTGAGAAACGATGTCCTGGCACTGCGGTGGATACAGAGGAGGTTCACTAGGTTGGTTCCAGAGTTGAAGGGGTTCACTTATGAGGAGAGACAGAGTAGACTGGAATTATATATTGATTGGAATTTGAAAGAATGAGGGAGGATCTGATAGAAACATATATAATTATG
Source organism: Chiloscyllium punctatum (assembly GCF_047496795.1). Taxonomy (NCBI): domain Eukaryota; kingdom Metazoa; phylum Chordata; class Chondrichthyes; order Orectolobiformes; family Hemiscylliidae; genus Chiloscyllium; species Chiloscyllium punctatum. Next base: position 36,283,264 of record NC_092759.1, on the reverse strand, counting down.
AAAGAAATAGATCAGATAGAAATAGAGAGGTCGTTTACAGTAGAAGGTGAAACTAGGACAAGAGGGCAAAGTCTCAAAATTAGGTAGAGCAGATTCAGGACTGAATTCAGAAGGAACGTCTTGACCAAGAAGTTTGTGAATCGGTGGAATTCCCTGCTGAGTGAAATAGTTGAAACTTTGTGATTGAATGTGTTTGAAGCTCAGATCGATAATGTTTTGAGAAGTAAAGGAACTAATGGTTAAGGTGAGCGGACGGGCAGGTAGAGCTGAGGGCATGAAATGATCAGCCATGTTCTTATTAATTTTCCTAGTTCTTATGTAATGGTTCAGCATGAAATGGGAATCATATTTGAGAAACTGACTGGTCTACACATACGGTGAAGCAATGGATGCAGTGCATTTGGATTTTCAGAAGGATTTTGGTAAAGATTCTGGCCTCTTATGCAAAGTCAAATGTTAGAGGGTTGGGCCTAAAATATGAACATGATTTTCGAATGGGAGAGCTGACAGGAAACAGTGAACAGGAATAGAACATTCTGTTTTGAAGTGCAAGGATCTTTGGGTGTCGCAGGGATCGGTGCTTTGGCTCCAGCTATTCCCAATACATCACAAACATTTAGTTGAGAGAATCAAATACAGTATAACCCAGTCTGTTGACGGCACTAAATGATGTCGGATGGTGAGTGGGCGAGGAGTATATTAAAGAAACGCTCTAAAGTGATTGAAGAAACGCTCTAAAGTAGAGTGAAGGGGGAAATGCGTGGCAGATGAAGAGCAATGGGAGTGGATGTGACGGTGTATATTTTGGTGGAAACTATAGAACAGCAACTGATAATTTGAAAATGGATTGGGCGAAACATTTTGATCTTTAAAGTGATTTATACCTTTCTTGGTTTCTTCTGCGCAGACCTCCATGGTCAGTGCAGGGCAGTGAGTTCTGAAGCCATAAGTCAACACTGGGAATGATATTGGCACACTAACCAGTGTACACAAACACACCAAGTAGGTAGCTGTAGCACAGAAAAGTTCAGGATCTCCCAGTACAACAGTCATGAAAGCAATATTGCAAAAACACAAAACAGGGAGGAAGGTAAAGGCTGTGTTGACCATCATTTCAGGAGGATTTGAACACAGTAGTAAGGGTGTCTTCCTGCACTGTACAGGCCCTTGGGGACACGCCCATCTCGAAAATTTTGCAGTATTATGTGCAATGTTGGTCTCCTTACTTAATAAAGGACAAACCTGACATTGAGTGAGAGCAGTGAAGGATGACCAGGCTGATCGCTGGGATGACAGAATTGTTGAGGCAGAAGACTTTGAGGCGACTGGACCTGTATTCCTTGGGCTTTGGGAAAATGAGTGGAGATCTCAATGAAATATTTAAAACACTGACAGGGCGAGACAGATTGGAAGCAACGATGATCATTCCCCTGGTTGGGTTGTCTAAAACAAGAGGTCACAGTATTAGGTACAGGCAGGCTGCTCTGTACTGAGATGAGAGTGGTGCCCTCAGAGAGTGGTGACCCTGGGAAATTCTATACCGCATCAGGCTGTGGAAGCTAAAACACGGCATATAAATAAGGATTTCTCGACACTAAAGGGATCAAGAGACAGCAGGGGTACGGCTGTCACAAGGTCAGAGATATTAGGAAGGAGGTCTCTGCGGGGTCAACAGGACTGTGTTTCCCATTCCCTTTTCCGATACTGAGGCTGCAGCTGGGTGTTCTGTCGGTTTTACCCTTTCAAACCTCGGAGCACATCTGTACAATTTAGTGTCTTGCTTGACCAGTTTAAAGACCATTGAACAGTTGATCACATGTCTGTGTGTCTGAAGTCACTTTTAGGCCAGGCCAGGAAAGCATAGAATTTACCAGAACAGAATTCACTTCCATGAATTGCATTGGGGAAGCAAAATGAAGTTTACAATCGACATTGATTTCATGATCACTGTTACTGACACCAGATTTTAAATCACGATATTTTATTTTATTTTTAACTTCCACCAGCTGCCTGACCATTAGCCTGATCTGGATTAGTAATCCAGTGCCATTTCCATAGCAGCACCATCTCCACATGGGGACATATTGGAAACCACACTGAACAGGTAGTCAGAATAATCTCCATTACAGCCTCACAGGTCATATTCATCTTTAAAGCAAGCATCCATCTATCAAAATGCCTATGTTTAATTCTTTCAAACTCACCATAAGTCTGACCTGTTTACTTCTTAATGTTTCTGAACTGCTGTCTACATGTCTCTGGTACCAATTCATGAGCACTTAAAATAGCTTGTTTGACATCTTCAGGGTCTCTTGACCCTTCGTGTGATACCGGAACAAATACCTCACTTGGCCTGGCTGCCAGTTTAGTCTGAACTAGTATTACCCATCATTACTTGGACCATTCTATCTACCTAGCCAAGTTTCAATGAAACAAAGGAGGCTTCAAAATCTTTCTCATCAAAATGTGGCAGCGTTTTGACATAGCTGTATGTATCTCCAATTGCCTTTTAATCTCCATCCTGTTACTTTGACTTTGTTGCCTAAATCGTACCTCCAAGTTCAACCTCTCGCTCTTTTTGCTCAACTAAAAACCTTCTGTCTCTTTTTCAATCTTCTTCTCTCTATGCTCAGATACGAACCTTCTCCTTCCCTTTTCTCCGTCTCTCTTCTCTCTTGCTTTCTGTTTCTTCCCTCTCTTTCTCTCTTCCTTTGATTATCTTTAAACTCAATTTTCCTCAATTATAATTTAAGTTTTTCTCAGTCTACTGCACTTATCTGTTTCTCTGATACACCTTAGCGTTTGAGTAATTTCTTGACAATTTCAGCTTTACCTTTTTCCTCGGATAAACGCAAATCTATGTTCTTTACTAATTCTAAAGGTTTGGCCTTTATTTTTCTTTCTAAACTTCCTTGTAAAGATTGAGAATCATCTTCAAACCCCTCTTAATTTTTTTAAGAAACATTTCTCTCACTTTTAATTTAACCAACAACAAGTCTTCGAAATTGAATCAGTTGTCTTACTGACGTTTTATTTAAAGATCTTGGACACCAACATGCAAATGTTTTAATATACTGTGCATTTTCTCATACCTCAAATCTATTCAAATCTACCCAAATGACAGTTTGGATCTGCCTAAACCTGTTATAATCGCGAAAGAAAGCCCCCCAAACTGTTACAACACAGGATTAACCGCTCTCCTAATTTAAACCAGCCACAAAGAAATGTTCACCTCATGTCCTAATATCTTAAGTGTCGAGAGGCAAAGATCCATTTACAGAGTCACTATTTAAAAGTAAAATTAACAATTTTGTTATTTAAGTCCAACAGAGAATAATAAAATGAACAACTGTTTATAAATTCCGTGGGTCAAACGTATCTTTTACCTCCCACTCTACAATACTAGTCTGCTGAAACAAAACCCCCAATAAAGGTTTACAAAAATATCATCATGTTTCAAAACCAGTCAGCTTTGTCGATTTTCCTTTGTAGATATTGTCTATCGATTTTACTCACGGTCAGCTTTGATGTTCCGCTGTGCAAACGTCTTCTAGACAGGTGTATACAAAAAGCCCTTCAACTCGCTGTCTATCTTTGTGGATGTCTTTAGCAGTTCTCCCCCTAAATGTTCAAAACATCCAGATCATGACAACAACGCATCGGATAATTTCATTGATATTGATGTCATCAAATACATTATATTTCACTCTCGATTTGATTTCAGTCTGTTGGTGCATAATTTAAACTGTCTGGGTGAATTTGTATTTGATTTTGTTCCATGGCAACTCAGTATCACTATTGGTTTCACAGACAAATGTTACATTTTAACTTCTTTCAGAACACCTTGTGCCAGCTTCCTGTCTCCCTTAACGGGAAAGTATACCTCTACACCTTCATAACAATGTCTTTTTTCTGCCCTGCATAGCTTTTCATAAATTTGATCAACTTAGCAAGTTCACATAAATGTATTTTCTGTTCCGAAAAAGACCCGTCTTCTCTCATCCTTCCATTACTTATTTCCGTCTTTCCAGTTGTCATTCCAATTACTTACAATGTTATTGGCATTGTTCGACAAAGTATTACATTGTGTGTGTGTGTGTGTGTGTGTGTGTGTGTGTGTGTGTGTGTGTGTGTATGTGTGTGTGTGTGTGTGTGTGTGTGTGTGTGTGTGTGTGTGTTTCGCTTGTGAATAATCATCTTTAGTTTCACTAAGACGAAAGAATGCGATGTAATCACACCCATATGAAGGAGTAAAAGCGCAACGTTTCCAAGTTTTCTGATATCAAAAAAAGATGCTAAAAAATCTCCTTTATTCATTGATTGGGAAAGTGAACAAATGACGTTCATGGGCCAAACAGAAATAATTTACTGAACCTTTACTGGGGTCATCGAATGACCAGATATTTAATTTTCTCCTGGGAGTTTAAATTCAGCTTTGTTTGAAGTCTGAGTTGCATAAATTTGTTTTATCAAAATGCAATCATCATCGGTGACAAAAACAGACATTGTTGGAAATGCTCAGTAGTTTTGGCAGTATCTGTTGTGAGAATGCAGGTTGAACATAGCCTAGTGGAATGGGTCTGGGTTGTTTATTTTTTGCCAATAGTGTTCAGCGACGTACCAGTTAGGTACATTGGTCATGGGTAAATGCAGAGGAATAGAGTAGGGGAATGGTTCAGGGTTACGCTTCGGAGGATCAGCATGGACGTGCTGTGTGAAATGGCCTGCTTCCTCACTGTAGGGATTCTATGATTCTATGATTTCTTCATAAAAAGGGAGGTCGGTGCCAGGATCAAGAATGCCTCCGAGTCTGCGCAGGGCATATTGAATTGGGAGGGGAAACAGCCAGCAGGCGTCGTTCACATTGATATCAATGACATAGGTAAGAAGAATGGAAGGTTGAAAGGTCCTGCAAAGAAAGTTCCGGGACAGGTGGGAACTGTACAAAAATGAAAGTGTGCACCTTAACTGGAAGGGCCCTAACATCCTGGAAGGGAGGTGTGATCGTGCAGCTCAGGAGGCTGGGAACCAATTCAGCAGGTCAGAAACTGAACAGAAAGTAGAGGGTGGTCGAATAAACAGGCAGTGCCAGTACAATGACCATGCTGAGGGAAAGAATAATAATAATTTTAAAATATGAATAGAAAGTTGAAGTAAATGATAGGGTCACTGTTGTTGGGTTGGAGATCCTGTGCACAAAAGTATTTAAAAAAAGACATATCAATGGAACTTATGTACAAAAAAATTAACGAAAAGCGTGCAGTACTTGGAATCAAATTAATGAGCTGACAGGTCAAACAGAGATAAATAGATATGGCATTGTGGGGATTACTGAAACGTCGTTACAAGAAGGTCAGGACTGGGGTGTTAAATGTCCATGGGTAGAGTAGATGGAGTGTCTGTATTAGTCAAGGGTCTTGTCAAGGTTGTATTAAGAAATGATATTAACACTTCGGACAAAAATGATGATTCAGTCCGGTTTGAAATAGAATACATTGAAAGAAACCCATTGGGATGAGCATTTCCAGCCCAGAAACCCCCATCCCGGCAAACTACTTTCAAAGTAGGGAATAGCATGAACCAGGGAATAATGATGGCTCAAGACAAGGGCACACGAGTGATTATGGGTAATTTGAACATGCATATTGACTGGATTAATCAATTTGCAAGGGGAGACACAAAGAACGACTCATCGAAGCTATAAGGGATGATTTCTTCGATTAACGTATCATGGAACCAACCAGAGAACCGACTTGGTATTATGAAATAAGGAAGGAGTGATAAATCATATTGTCGTAAGGATTATCTTAGAAAGAGTGGCACAGCATGCTGGAGGTTCACATTCAGATTGAAACAGTGAAGACAGTCACATACGAGAGGGTTAGTGTTGGGCAATGACAACTTTACTGACCTGAGGAAGTGATTTGCCCAAGTAGACTTGGCAAAAACATTAAAATGCAGGACAGTTGATTAACAGTGGTAACTACTTCGGGAGATAATCAAGACACCTCAATTGAAGTGCAATCCTTAGTGGATAAGGAATTGTAAAAAGATGAAAAGTGATCCATAGCTTAACAAGGAAGTCAACAATAACAAGACAGTGATGACCTGGCTGTATTATCGCCGACTGCTCATCCAGATATTGTTCTTGGGACTCAGGTTCAAATGTTGTCACATTCAATATGAACCTGAAATTAAGAGTCTATTGATGATCATGAAAGCATTGCTTATTGTTAGAAACAGCCATATATTTCACAAGTGTCCTTTAGGGACGGAAACCATCATTCCTACCTGGTCTGACCTATGTATAACTTCAAACCTACACAAATTTGTTTAAATCTTAACTGCCCTCTCGGGATGGACAATAAGTTCAGTCTAACCGAGCGACTCCCTCATCCTATGAATAAATTAAAGCAAAACGCTTTAAGTACCAGCAAACGGTTACTAAAAACAACATCAAAATGGCTATGAAGCAAAATGTGTAGAAAGCATACGAATTGATAAATAATATTTCTCGCAGAAGACAAAAAGGAAAAGAATGTTAAAATTAAATATTGGCGTCTTAGAGGATGAAAGCAGCGAGATTAGATTACTTACAGTGTGGAAACAGACCCTTCGGCCCAACGATTCCACACCACCACACCGAAGCGCAACCCACCCATACCCCTGCATTTACCCCTTACCTAACACTGCGGGCAATTTAGTATGGCCAATTTACCTGATCTGAACATCTTTGGACTGTGGGAGGAAAATGGAGGAAACCCATGCAGGCACAGGGAGAACGTACAAACTCCACCAAGTCAGTCGCCTGAGGTGGGAATTGAACCCGGGTCTTTGGCGCTGTGAGGCAGTAGCGCCAACACTGTGCCACCATGCCATGAGATAATAATGGTAAACTCAGAAATGGCATAGGCAAAACCAACACTTCCTGTTTTCATATGGTTTTTAAGGTTTCTTTTTTAACACTGCGAAAGTTTGTTTCCGTTTCGAAAAATTAAGCATTTTTTAAAAAAAAATAAGGAGTTGTGCCTTCATATCAGAGAGTCTTGTCTGTTTTCTGCTCAGGAGAAGACTTTTCTGCTAGGAATATATTGAAGATGAATATTTATATTGAGTTAATTAGTTAAAGGTTTGATTTTATCTATTTTTTATATGTTTGATGTGTATATGATTTTGCTTCCATTTTAACATTATTATCTATAGGTAATGAAAGGTAACATATAAATAAGATGTTGTGAAAAATCCTGCTTCTAGGCATAATGTTATTTAGGCCACAGAGAGTTTGGAGAGAAGATTTAGAAGAAAAGTACTGCCCAGCAAAGCAGTCAGATAAATGGTGACTGTCAGGAAAGGTAAGAAGGTACTTCAATGTCTCCGGCGAATATTCCTCTACCAAAAAGATTTTCACTTTTTGGAACTGTTGAAGAAGGTAGTCTTTCTGAGGAAAATGGAAGAGCCGTCAGTTATTGGACTGATGGCACGATTTTTATATTAGGCAGGGTTAGAGAAAATTTTGAAGAATTATTGCTACAGTGGGATTTTCAGTCAGGCGCATCAGCAGGAGATTCTGTGGCAGTGAGCATGAGTTTAGGGTGCTTTGTGCTAGGCTGAAGAATGGCTTTAAACTTTTCAAGCACATTGTTAAAAGTGAGACTGAGTAGTCAAAGATTGTTGTACATAGTGGTAGGAATGACTTTTTAGGGAAAATATTAAAGCAGTATAGGGTGAATTTAAGAGGTGAGGTAGATTAAAAATAAAACTTTAGAAGTATTAATTTGTGGTTTACTGCCAATGCCAGCCCCAACTGGTGGAGGAACGAAAGGTTAAAGGAGAAAATTCAATGGCTGAAGAGCTGGGTTGTTGTTGAGGGATTTAGATTTTTGGAAAATTGGAATTTGTTTTGGAATAGAAAACACATGTTCAAAAAGTATTGGTCTAATCTAAACTGGAAATCAACCAATATCTTAGCAGGGAGATTTGCTCACTCTATGTACGGAGACATTATATTGATAGAGAAGGCAAGGGGGTTATTCTAATTGGCAGTGTTAATGGACGGATGGATGGAGAAAGTTATGAATGTGAATAGAGCATGTCCATTAGAAACGAAAGATGAGAGAGTCAGAGTATACACTAATTCTGAAGCACTAAGTTGCATTTATTTCAATGTAAGGGGTCTTATGGGGAAGGTTGATGAACTCAGGGCATGTTTAAGAACATAGAATTGGGGTATCATTTTTATTACTGAAAGTTGGTGATGAGGTGTTCAAGTCGATAGTGTGATGCTGGAAAAGCACAGCAGGCCAGGCAGCACCCGAGGAGCAGGAAAATGGACGCTTCCGGCAAAAGCCCCTCATCAGGAAAGGGCTGTTGAAGGCCTTTTGCCCAAAACATTGATTTCCCTGCTCCTCGGGTGCTGCCTGGCCTGCTGTGCTTTTCCAGCACCACACTCTCGACTCTAATCTCCACATCTGCAGTCCTCACTTTCGCCTGAGAGATGTTCAAGATTGTCAATTCAACGTTCCAGGTGATAGGTGTCATAGAATGGATAGAAAACGTGGCATACAGTGGGTGGAGAGGGGGAGGCCTGCCGTTTTAGATTAAGGGATAAATTATTGGTATTACTGGAGAAGTTATTTCTCAAAAATCATCAGGTAAAATACATGGGTAGTGTTAAAAATAAGAAAGTAAAGGTCACTTTGAAGAGATTGCACTATATGCTCATTTGTGACAAATCGTCCAATCAAAATATATTGATAGAAATTAAATATAAGAAAGGAAAGAGTACGTTGACGTTATTGCACCATATGGTCTCCAACAGTAAGAAAGAAATTGAGAAACAGACATGCAGGAAGATCCCGTATATATGTAAGCTTAATAAGGTTGTGGTAATGGGGATTTTAATTTTCTAAAGAAATGATTGGGACAACCATAGTGTTAAAAGGTTGAATCATGAAGAATTTGTCAAATGTGTCGAAGAAAATTTTCTTCATCAGTACGTGGATCATCCGAATCGAGATGGAGCAAAACGAGACCAGGTTTTGTGAAATAGGCAGGGCAAGCGACTGAAGTGAACATGGGAGAATACTTTTGGGTCTTGCAATCATAACTATTAGTGGAAAATAATACGCCTTCCATTAAAGCATATTTTTGATTTAAGTACCATACATTTTAATGGCATGGGACAAGGACTGTCCAAGTTTGATGGGAGTAGACTTTTAGCAGGTAAAATAATGTCTGACAAGGGGGAGGCATTCAACAGTCTGACGACGTGAGTTGGGAGGCTTTATGTTCCTGTTAGCGTGAGGGTAAAGCAGGTAAGGTTAAGGAACCATGGATGACTAAAGTTATTGAGGTTCCACTCTAAAATAAAAGACAAACTTACTTTAGATCCAGACAACTTTATTGAATTGAATCTTTTAATCAATATAAAGAGAGTGGGGCACCATTTTGAGAGAAATGAGGAAAGCCAAAAAGAGATATTAGATAGCATGGGCAGATAAGGTGAATGGTAATTCAAAGATATTGTGTAACTACATTAACAGCAGGACTTAACCAGGAGAGTAAGGCCTCTCAAAGTTCACGAAGGACATCGATGTGATGAACCCAGGAGATGGGGAATAAAATTATCTCATTCCTGGTGCAGCAGACAGCAGCAAACACGCACTACTGCCTGCATCTCGCATTCATCCAGATTGAACTCCGTCTGCTATTTGTCAGCTGATTGACCCATTTGATCAAGATCTTTTTGTAATCTGAGGGGGTCTCCTCAGTTGTTGGGCCCAATCCTTTCTGTGTCATAACCAATCTCATATTCATTCCTTCCCTTACTTGTTAAATCATAACTTTTGATGAACAAGATTATTGTACATTTTTATGGAACAGGCCCGACTCCTCCAATCAGTTCAAGCAGGTCTCCCTGACCTTAGATTTGCTAATTGTTGAAGGTAAGTGTATAGTGGATATCGCCAGAGTGAATTAGCTGGTCAGACTACCGTGTTTTAAACAAAAAGAATTTATATAAAACATTAAGTAATAAAACAAAACCAAGCGAATATTGAATACCCAAATAACCCATCCGATCCGAACCTGACAGGATTTCCCGACTTAATGATGCTGTTCCAAATTGGTTTCAACATTCCCAATAAACAAACCCCTTGGCACAAAGAGTAAAAATTACACAAACCAAGCTTACAGGTTACAAATTCAGAAGACAGAAGGATGGGGAGAGCGTCCAGTTTCAACAGTGACTCTGACTTAAATAACGTTCGAACTGACTGAACTGCGCAGGTGGAGAGCTGGTCACGTCCCCTTGATTATACCAGTTTTTTTTTAAGACTTAAAAACCTTCTTCTTGAGGTATTACCAGTTTGGTATAAACCAAAGGACCCCAATGAGCCGTTCAAAATTGAGACATGTTGGAACCGTGGGTCGGTTAGAACCTCTCTGAAACAAAAACCAAGCACAACATAACCTTGTGAATGGACATTATAAAACTGAATCATTAATATCCAAAGATATCTTCAGTTCTCAAAATAACCAAAAGTAGTGGTTAGTACACAAAAACACACATATGCATTCACTTAGTATAAAAATGCAAACCTGCAGAGCTACATCCAAATTCAGTGTGTGATACATCTACCACTGAGTGTGTCGATCTGTCATTCAAGTTTCCACAATGTTTTGGCAATCAAGACCTGCCACAGGCTCACTTTTCAAACTCTGTGGCTGAAATTACAGGCTCGAGCTAAACAGACTCGCATTTTTGTCCTACAATTTCTCCAAAAGCTTCAATGGGTAATTGTTAAAGATGTTGCTAATAATATAAAAACTGAAATGTTGTCGTGCCAACACAAAGCTCAAAGTCTCTTTCTTAGCTGTTGAATATTTCTACCAATAAATATTTCACTTGATGGATAAATACCAATGAGTCTTTCTATCATCTCGTCGTCTTCCTGCAGGTGTGCAGCACTGACACCCACATCACTCGCATTTATAAGACCATAAGACCATAAGACCTAGGAGTGGAAGTAAGGCCATTCGGCCCATCGAGACCACTCCACCATTCGATCATGGCTGCTGGGCACTTCAACTCCACTTACCCGCATTCTCCCCGTAGCCCTTAATTTCCAGAGACAACAAGAATCTATCAATCTCTGCCTTGAAGACATTTAGCGTCCCGGCCTCCACTGCACTCTGCGGCAATGAATTCCATAGGCCCACCACTCTGTGGTTGAAGAAATGTCTCTGCATTTCTGTTCTGAATTTACCCCCTCTAATTCTAAGGCTGTGTCCACGGGTCCTAGTCTCCTCACCTAACGAAAACAATTTCCTAGCATCCACCCTTTCCAAGCCATGTATTATCTTGTACATCTCTATTAAGTCTCCCCTTAATCTTCTACACTCCAATGAATACAATCCCAAGATCCTCAGCCGTTCCTCATATGTTAGGCCTACCATTCCAGGGATCATCCGTGAGAATCTCCACTGGACACGTTCCAGTGCTAGTATGTCCTTCCTGAGGTGTGGGGACCAAAACTGGACACAGTACTCCAAATGGGGCCTAACCAGAGCTTTATAAATTCTCAGGAGCACAATGGTGTTTTTATATTCCAACCCTCTTGAGATAAGTGACACCATCGCATTTGCTTTCTTAATCACAGACTCAACCTGCATGTTAACCTTTAGAGAATCCTCGACTAACACTCCCAGATCCCTTTGTACTTGGGCTTTACGAATTTTCTCACCGTTTAGAAAGTTGTCTGTGCTTTTATTCTTTTTGCCAAAGTGCAAGACCTCGCATTTGTTCACGTTGAATTCCGTCAGCCATTTCCTGGACCACTCTCCCAAACTTTCGAGATACTTCTGTAGCCTCCCCACTTCCTCAGTACTACCTGCCCGTCCACCTAACTTCGTATCATCGGCAAACATCGCTAGAATGCCCCCAGTCCCTTCATCGAGATCATTAATATATAATGCGAACAGCTGTGGCCCCAACACTGAACCATGCGGGACACCGCTCGTCACCGGCTGCCATTCTGAAAAAGAACCTTTTACCCCAACTCTCTGTCTTCTGTCAGACAGCCAATCCTCAATCCATCCCAGTAGCTCACCTCGAACACCATGGGCCCTCACCTTGCTCAGCAGCCTCCCGTGTGGCACCTTATCAAAGGCCTTTTGGAAGTCTAGATAGACCACATCCACTGGGTTTCCCTGGTCTAACCTACTTGTCACCTCTTCAAAGAATACCAACAGGTTTGTCAGGCATGACCTCCCCTTAGTAAATCCATGTTGACTTGTTCTAATCAGACTCTGCTCTTCTAAGAATTTAGAAACCTCATCCTTAATGATGGATTCTAGAATTTTACCAACAACCGAGGTTAGGCTAATTGGCCTATAACGTTCCATCTTTTGTCTTCATCCTTTCTTGAACAATGGGGTTACAACTGCGATCTTCCAATCACCCGGGACTTTCCCTCACTCCAGTGACTCTTGAAAGATCTCAACCAATGCCTCCGCTATTTCCTCAGCCAACTCTCTCAGAACTCTAGAATGTATCCCATCGGGGCCAGGAGATTTATCAATTTTAAGACTTTTTAGCTTTTCTAGCACTATCTCATTTATAGCCACCTTGAAAGGCTTTGCTTAATCAGATGGAGCTCATACCAAATGTAAGTTGCTTGTCCCACCTTCCCACTAAAGCCTTACAACTGCGGAATAAGATATGCATCCTTTTTTTAACTGTATTGACCTTGCGATAGTCCACACATAATCGTTGGGTATCATCTGGTTTCAGTACCATGACTTTGGGTGAGTTCCAGTCACTGTAACTCAGGTCGATTATGTCATCTTGGAGCATGTGTTCAATCCCCTTCTGAACATGTGCCAACTTCAGAGGATTATGCCTATAAGGATGCTGCTTAATCAGAACAGCATGTCCTTATGCAGAATTAGGTAATATTTCCCATTTAATTTCCTCATATCTCCCCATATAATACTAACAACTCTATCACGTCATTTTTTTTTCCTCAGAGAGGTTACTCAATAATTTATACCAATTTTAGAAAACTTCCTCATTGTCCACTTTAATTTGAGGAACGTTCAATCCAGAATCCTCTGAACTTGGCTCTTCCTTCTGTACTGTAATCATTAACACATTCTCCTGTTGCTGTCTGTTCCCTGTCAAAATACCTTTTGAGCATATTCACATGACATACTCTGTGAGATTCCTTTCTGTCTGGAGTCCCTATCAAGTAGTTACCCTCACTCAATATTCTTTCGCATTTGATAAGTTTCACCAGTCCTTGCTTTTCAAGATCCCCCATCACTAGAAGTAACATACATACTTTATCCCCGATAGCAAAATTGCAAATTTTTGAGTTCTTGTCCACTTCCTGTTTAGGTGCATTCTGCAATACTTTTAAATGCCATCTAGCCAACTCCCCAGCGCTTTTTAATCATTCCAGAAAATTTGAGACATAGTCCAACAGTGTGGCCTTTTACTTCTGATTTACTAATTACTCCTTCATCGACTTTAACGGTCCTACCTCTTAATAACCTAATTAAAATGGACAGAGTTTGGTCAATTCATTTTGTGCATCTCTGATCACTAAAAGCGCTTACCCCAATCAGCTGGATAATCCTTACCATAAGCATTCAACATGATCGTTAAAGTTTGATGTCACCTTTCTCGTGCTCGCTGCGATTTTAGATGGTTCACAGTAGATTTGAATTGATTTATTACAGAGCTGCCCTTAACTTCCTTGAACTGTTTGGATGTGAAGTTTGAACTTTGGTCGCACTGTATCTCTGTTGATAGTCCGTATATATTTTTAAAAAGAGTATTTCCTTTACCATCCTTTTCGCTGTGACATTGCATAATGCAATAGCCTCTGGAAATTTCGTAGATACATCAATTATTGTTAACAAATACTGATTCACACTTTTTTTGTTTGATATAGAGGACCTAGCCAATCAATTAAACTATTGTAAAAGGTTCCTCAACTGCAGGAATAGTTATTAAAGATGCAGGTTTTATTAACACCTGTGGTTTTCTAATTACCTCACGTGTATTTCACGTCTGGCAAAATTCAACAACATGATGGTGCAGTGTAGGCTATTAAGAATGCCTTCAATTTTAGACTGTGTTTTCCTCACTCCAAAATGACCTCCACGTGGTAATTCATGCTTCACTTGTAGCTTCTCCTTTCTGTACCCCATTTGCAATTCAATTTGATGAATCTGTGCCCATTTATCATCTCCTTCAGTATGTGATAGTTTCCATCTCCTCATGCAGACACCATTGTTAAGGTCATAATACTCAGGGATACATTCAGAATCCCTAATGTATATGCCCTTTTGATACTACTACTTAAAGTTTTCATCTTTCTGCGGTAACTCAATTAGTTTAGCTGAACTAAACATGTGTGCATGATCACCTATTTTCTCCTGTTTTGTCACAACTATCTGATGGAACGAAGTATCTCCTCATGCCACTTCAGCTTACTTACCTTTACATTTTTTTATCTCTCCTGTTTGAACTCGTGATATTGGGACCTTGTTACCCCACATTCAGAAAAGATTCCAAGATAAGGCATTGCTTCAATTGACTGTGTCTCCAGTGGTTTTTAACCAGAGCAGGCAGCACTTCTACCGGTGAATCAGTTGCATACTTTACAAGGAAAAGTTGTATTCCTGGAGCTGAGAGTTTGTCCAGTACTCCTATCACAATTTCTTCACTCTTCACTGGACAATCTATCCTCGCTTAACATAACTATGTGCTTTTTTTTAGTCTCACAGTGAATTCCCTTTAATAGAAACTTTTCTGGAAATAGTCCCTCAGGAATATATATCTCCTCATCTTTCAGCATCACAGACTGAGAGGATCCTGTGTCCCTTAACATTGCATCCTCTGTACCTGCTACTTCTGGCCTATGTGAATAAACTTTCCCTTTGAAGGTATATTTTATAAGCAAGATTCGGCACTTCCTCCTTGACCAATCTCCGATCAGCTTGTACACTCTGATGAAGCTTTCTAGCCTCCACTGTGCTTTCTGTTACCACTCCAACAAAACTGCCAGGCTTATCCTGTTTTCCTACATCTTTTTTTTCCCTAGCGCACCAACAGAGTGATTTCCTGTGACCTAATTTATTGCAATGAAAACATCGGAGTTTTTTAAACTTCTTTGTCCTCTTCTTGTGTTTCCTTTTTACCCCTGTCGTAAGTTATCCTTATGATTTTCACTGAGATCTACATGTCCCTTCCCACGTGAGGATTTCTCTTTGCCCCAGTTTACTTACCTCATGGACTGAAATTTAGTCTGGAAGCCAAACTGTGTTTTATGGACCAATTCATAATCTTCAGCCATTTCAGTTGCTAACCTTGTTATCTAAACTCTCTGCTCTCCCACAGGAGTTTGCATTACTTCAGGCAGCGAATTTTCGAATTCCTCCAAAATAGTTACTCTCGAAGTGCATCATAGGTTTGCTTGAATTTTAAACTTCTTTTCCATCTGTCGAAATTACTTTGTTTGAACCTTTCAAACTCAATATACGTTTGACCCGGGCCACTCCTTAGGTTCCTAAATGTTGTCTATAGGCTTCTGGAACAAGTTCATGTGCATTTGATTTGCATCCTCATACTCCCCAGATCCCTAGGCGTAACTTCAGCCTTCACTTCCATCCTTTTAAGCTGACCTTCCATTCTTAATGTCTATCTCTGAAACGAAAACGCGCTCTCTTTTTCTTTTTCTCCTGCGAAACATTTGGTTTTTTTTCTTTTTCTCTTTCCTGGATTAAACCTATTCGTCCTCTTTCTTTTTCTTCTAATTTTAGTTGCAACGCAAATGGCATCATTTCTGCTTCTAACACAAGCTGCTTTATTTGCGATTGAAGTTTAATCTTCTGTGCAGATACCGATGGAGTTTCCAGCAAGTTTGAATGCAGAACTACTGCTGCAATCATCTCATTTTTCCTCACATTAGGAGGCAGCTTCAACTGCAGCTTGTCTACTCATTCTTGCAGCTTGGATTTATGTGCATTTTGTAAAATCCCCAAGGTCGATTTTTCTACCTCCAAAACATCCTTGGTTCCTGCAAGAGCCATTGCTCTCTAAAGCTCTGTTTACCAAGACAAATCAACACACAAAATAAGAGACACTAACACCTGCCACTCGCTGCCTAAATCCTGCAAAGGGCCCCCAATATGTTATGGACCAGGCCCGATCCCTCAACAATGTTTAAGCAAGTAGCCCAGACCGTAACTTTTTATTTGTTAAAGGTAAGTTTGTAGTGGATATCCGCAGAGTGAATTAGCTGGTCAGATTGCAGTATTTTAAACAAACATTATTTGTTTCCCAAATTACAGAATGAAGTGCATGAACTGAAGGGAGAATAGCTGAATAACGTATCCTATCCAACCGACAGGCTATCCGGACTTAAGGATGCTGCATCAAAATACTTGCAACAATCGCAATGAGCAAACCCCTTAGCACAAAGAGTAAATCTGACACAAAATGCTTGCAGTTCATGAGGTCAGAAGTGCAGAAGGAGGGGGTGAGCATCCAATTTCAACAGTGACCCTGACTTAACTAGCTCCCAAACTGAACAGAACTGCCCAGCTACAGAGCTGGACACATCCTTTGATTATGCAGGGTTTTTTTTTAAAGAATTGAAAGCGTTCTGCCTGATGCATTATCTGTTATGTATAAATGAAGGGACACGAATAAACCTTTTAAAAAATCAGACATATTGAAACCTTGGGTCATTTAGAGCATCCCTGAAAATAAAGATCAAGAACAACATAACCCTGTAAAGGGACCAGATTTGTGACAATTTGTGACATTTGGCTTTGAAGTGAATTCAAAAAATGAGTGTTTGTGAGTTAATATAAAACAGTGCTGAAGGGCATTGGGTATTGAAGATACAAGATTGGCCTATTAGAGCAATGAGAGGAATGTCCAGACAGATTCACACTTCCTGTGTATGGTCAGGGCAAATATGCCCACTGTAAATCTATTGGTTGGCGCCTGTTCTGTGGAGGAGACATCAGTACGGTAACTACATCTAGGTTGTTTGTTTTGGGGGTGATGGTGATGGGAAGTTCAGGTGGTTATAACATTGCAAACGGACAACACATCAGAATCATCTAACTTGTGATAGGAAAATATCCTCATTGTCCCTCACCACTAACGTCACGACAGCAATTGGTGGTGGGAGATGTGACCAACAGCCAGTGATGCCAACATTCAATCCAGTCCAGTTCGTATTGTGAACGGAAGGTACCACACTGAAAGGAGTCAACTGGATCTGTTTTTTTCAGTGACTGTGATTGAGGCCAGTCTCCATGTATTTTAACTGTGGCACTAGATGTGGCACCCCTCTTCTAATAGTAAGGAGCTTCATGAAATGCTTTATGACATTGTCGCAGCAGATGCATTATCTCCAACACTAACAGGGATCAGCAGCTGCAGAGACAGTGAGAGGAGAGATAAACATCTGAGAATAGTCTGGAATGTTCCATTAATGTATCAGATTTTAAGAACTCTAGATTGGAATGCTGCAACAATGGACAGGAGTTTATCCTGGTATCTTGCCTATTTTTCCTGGGTTCACATTATCACATCGGATATATGGGTGCACTGATGATTATTCATGCGGGCTACTATCCCATGCTCGCTATTGTTGGTGTTCCTGGTAAGTCTCTTCATCTCTATCCATTTGTTAATCCATAAACTATGGTGAACCTCATTGCTATTTTTGTTATCTACATTTGGCAAAGACAGAATCCTTTGTCTTCAGTTTCAATTGCAAATTCCATTCATTACTACAAACTTCTGAACTGCCCAACAAGCTCGTCCACACAAACATCTGAGAACAAGACTGTTCACAATCCAGAAGTACCTTTTGGACCCGAATTGATTTATTTCTTGGTATTCTCTCCATCACCAAATCTACCCACTACCAGCTCCATAATATCAGCAGTTCCCACCTTGACGTCAGTGCGGACACTAAATAAACCATTATCCATGCCTTAATAAAATTCAGACTTTATGGTTCCAGTTCTCTTACAAGCGCACTTTCCGTTACAAATATGTCAATCACAACCTTGTTCTTGTCTCTAAAGTAAATTCATGACAGGGATAATGTGTCAGAGAAGTGATGTCAGCGGATATGTAATTCAGAGGCCCAGGTTACTGCACAAAATACGCTGTTCTAAATCTTACCTCAGATATGTCAGCACTTAAATTCAAATGACAGGAATTGGAAATAAACGATAATTTCACGAATATTTCAATAACAGCACCAGCATTTTGACTATACGTTTATCTATAGCACTGATATCCTTTGGTAAAGAAATCTAGCATTATTACCGGAATGTCTTAAGACTGACGTCAGATCCACAACAATGTGATTGGCTCTATACTGTGTCAAAGAATGACCTCACAATAAAGAGCATTTAGTGAGGTAAATAAATGCTGCCCTTACCAGCGATGCAGACATCCCATGTCATAATATTATGGAAGTTTAAATAAAACAAAGAATGATGTAAGATATCAGAAACAAAAAAAAAGAACGAGAAGCTGCCGCAGTAACTGTTCAGATTTGGCACCCGTGGGTCGAGGGCAAAATAGAATTGACATTTCGAGTTCGCTGACCGACCATCATAACTGAACACAGCTTGAAAATATTGTGATTGATGTTGGTGACAGGGATGTCTATGATGAAGGGGACAAGGAGTGAGTTGAATAGACAGATAAACGAGAGATAAAAGAAAATAAGCAAACAAAGGGTTTGAAGATGATCAGCTGGAATGGAAATTAAAAAACGAGGTTAATCTTATTTTTTTCTCCTGCTCCCATATTACGAAAAATCATGCCGATGTAGCGAATAAATCAAGGTTCCTGTTTAAAGTGAGTTTCGTCCCTTTGTCTGTCTTCCCTGAGTGTGATCATCCGCCTTTATTCATTAATGGGATGCTGGGCCAGTATTTAATTCCCTTTCCTCATTGTCCTTGAGAAGTGTTGGTGATCTGCCTTCCTGACCCACTGCTGTCTGTGGGCTGTGAGTAGTCAGTGCTTAGTTCAGTCCGGTTTCATTTCTTTGATGTTTATAGTGAGTAACTAACTGAGCGGCTGGTTTGGCTATTTCAAAGGGCAATTCAGAGTCAAATACATTGCGGGATTCACATGTCAGTCCGACCAGCTGAATGTGGTAAATATCATTCCCCGAAGAACATTAGAGTGTCAGGTCGGATTTTCTGATAATCGGCAATGGTTTCATAGCTTCATTCGATTTTATTGAATTCAAATGCCACCTTTTATCATGGTGGGATTCGAATCCAGGATGAGGTCAGCACCTGGGTCCCCAGATTAATAAACTGGAGATACTACTGTTAGGACATCGCCTTCCTGGCATCTCTGACCATCTCAAATGGCAATCGTGGTGTTGCTGTTTGTGTGGCTGTACTTGAAACACAGCTGTTCGCAAGGCAAAAGAATGATTTGGTCAAACATACCATCCTTCTTCATTTTGAACTAATTAGAACGTTAAAGAATCAGAACGGCCTTTGGCGAAAATGAGCTGTGTTCCTTGGTCAAAAGTCACAAACAGAGTTCATACCAGGCAGCAAGTAATCAACACAGTAAATTGTATACTGTCCTTCTTTGAAAAACGATTCAAGAATTGGAGTGAAATACTTTCCTGCCGTGCTAGAGTGTTGTTCAGAAGGTACTTGGGGCACTGTGTACAGATTATCTCTCCTTTATAAGGAACGATCACCTTGCCACAGCGAGCCAGTGTAAAGGAGTTTCACCAGATTAATCCGTGTGGTGATGGTATCATGAGAAGACTGCGAAGGAAATAATCTATGTCACTACAAAAGAAAAAAAAAAGTGATTGCATTAAAACTTGAGGGTAATGGACCAAAACTCATTATTTTCAAAACAAAACATTGATAGTGTTAAATAAAGTATGTATTTTCCCATAGGCAAATATTTTACATAGATTTGATTACTTACAGTGTGGAAACAGGCCCTTCGGCCCAACAAGTCCACACCGACTTACAACCCACCCAGACCCATCCTCCTACATTTTCCCCTTTACCTAGCACCTTGGGCAACTTAGCAGGACCAATTCACCTAACCTGCACGTTTTTGGATTGTGGGAGGAAACCGGAGCGCCTGGAGGAAACCCACACTGTCACGGAGAGGATGTGCAAACTCCAAACACAGATATGCTGGAGGCGGGAACGGAACCCGCCTCGTGCGCTGTGAGGAGGCAGTGCTAACCAGTGTGCCACAGTGCCGCCCACAGGTGCCGCCTATATAGGGAGAGAACGATTAGAAGAATGTGGGTAAAGTGTAGGGAAATGGGGTTAGCATGGATGAAGATTTAGGTCAGCATGGACCAGTTTGGGCTGAACGGCCTGTCTCCGTTATGTTAGACTCTACGATTCTATGATATTATACGTACCTGCGTGGGACCTTATGTTGGTTAAGCGAGAGCTCCAGGCTCTGAATGAACTGTCACTGTCTCAATGAGCAGTTGGTGTGTGATCCTGCGCTGAACGTTATGTTTTCACAAACCTGTCAGCAGCCACACTCTGATAGAGTTCGCCATTCCCAGCAACTTCTGATCTCCATAGAGGACACTAGCCTGCCTTCTGGGAGATGCCTCCTTGAGACCTGGCACAAACTGTCCGCAATGACCTTTGACAAGATTTTGTAGTCTGCATTTAACAGTGAGATCGGTCTCCAATTTCTAATTTCCTCCCTCCCCCCTTCCGCTTGTAGATGAGGGTGATGATGCCTTTCCTCATGGATTCACTTATAATACCTGCCAGAAACATACTGACATACACCTTCAGCAGTTCCTTGCCAATCAAGTCCCATAGAGCAGAATAGAACACAACCAGTAAGCCATCACTTCCGGGAGTTTTATTCCTTTCGAAGGACTCGAGTTCCTTGTTTAGCACATCCAGAGATAACGGCTGGTTCAGCCTCTCCCGTGTTCTGTCGTCAAAGACCTCCGTGATAGAGGACAGGAACGACTAGGAGGCAGCACTGTCGGATGGCCTCGAGTCATATGGACTGGCATAGAAGGAT
This sequence comes from Chiloscyllium punctatum, assembly GCF_047496795.1. NCBI lineage: Eukaryota > Metazoa > Chordata > Chondrichthyes > Orectolobiformes > Hemiscylliidae > Chiloscyllium > Chiloscyllium punctatum. The sequence continues at coordinate 36,262,164 of NC_092759.1, read as the reverse complement.
TTGCTGATCCTTATGGAGTTAGTGATCTTCTTCCTACTTTGTGCACATTCTGGAAGAAGAAAATTGAGCACGATTCCATGGAGCGAACCCTTGACTGGAAGATTTTCTTAGAGGCCTCCGTTGTAAAGAGCGAGTCTTGCTGACCCTTCATCTCCAGATCGTTCATGACATTGACCCTCATCGTCTGCAGCAGGAGCAAGTTTTGCATGCTTTCCTGGAGTTGGGACAGTCTTGCCCGCCTCTCTATCGCATCCATAACATCTTTGAGAATCAAGAACCTCTTGATGTTCCCTTTTACTGTTTCCCACCAGTCTTCTGGAGACTCAAAGAGGAGCTTCATGTTTCTCCAACCTGTGTAGTCCCTCTTGAGCTCCTCAATGTTTCCTGGGGCCAAAAGATTTGTGTTCAGCTTCCACGTTCCCTTACCAGACTGCTTCTCGTCCTGTAGGTGACAGTCGGCCAGCAGGAGGCAGTGGTCAGAGAAGAACACCGGCTTGACGTCGCTGTATCTGATGAAGAATGTTCTGGACTCAAACAAGTAATCTATCCTTGAGCACATAGACCCGTCTGCCCGTGAAAAAGTATAACTATACTGTGCTCAGTCTGCAGGGGTGCTGAAGACGTCATGCAGCTTGGCATCTTTTACGATTACCATCAGGGGTCTGGAAGTGGCGTCCAGTTTACTGCCACACCCTCCCCCTTACCCCACCACCCCCACACCCACCCCCCGCCGCCGGATTGTCCATCTGCATCAATGATACCGTTCAAATCTCCTGTCAGAATGACCGACCTGGACGTAGCCAGCAAAGTTGAAGCTGTTGCAGGACGGCCAATCGTTCACTCTTACCCACTGGGGCATACACATTGATCAGTCTCTGGGTAGCATTCCTGTACATGACATCGGTGACGAGGAGGCGCCTGCCTAACACCTCATTAACCACGGAGATGGTGAAATTGCGTCCTCGTAACAGGATACCCAGGCCGGAGGCGCTGTTATCATTGCTCCCCAACGAAACCGACGGCCCATGGCCCCACAAGCTCTACCATTTCCTATAGCTAGTGAGGTGCGGTATCCCACGCTCCTGCAGGAACAGGACATCGGCTTTAACATTGGCTAAGAAGGCCAACGTAGAAACACATTGCATAGCAGATTTAATGCTATGCACATTAATGCTGGCAATTTTATACGCATTTTAACAGTTTATGAGGTTACCAGTGTCCATTTGCTGTTGGTTGTGCCTCTCTGGGGTAGCTGTCTGCATCCCTGTGGTGTAAGCGAACTGCTGGACCCTTGCAGGGCTGCGGTAGCTGTCTGACTCCACGCTGAGGACATTTCCCTGCTCTGGTGTCATCAGGCTGGGCCGAGGGTCCGCACAATCCAGGTCTCTGTCTGACCGCAGGGCTGTCAGAGGATCGCTGAAACCAGTTATCTGGGGCTGTGGGGCGGTGTGTATACCTCCTGGTTCTGACTGGGTGGGGGTTGGTCTTTACCAGTCCCCAAAGAGGGTTCGTCTTTTCCTGTTTGGGGGGGGGGGGTGCTGCCCTCCTTTCTACCCACGGCGTTTTGTTTCTTCTGGTGGTGACGACTCTCCTTACACCCGTCCTCAACATCCGAAGAGCTGCCCATTTCCTCCTCTTGCAGGTGTCGTTTCCCCTTTGCTGGGTGTTTTTGGGGACCTGTAGAGTTTTCCACTTCCTTTTTTTTACAGTAATCCACTCCTCGCCCCCCTTGGTTCCCTCCTCTTCCATTACCTCTGCCTGACCTGTAGGAGTTTGGATTGGCTGCTGCACTTCTCCGCTGACTGCGGCCTACTATGCTCCAGCCTGTCTTTCCTTCTGGGTTCCACCAAACACCGTTCCCTTGCTGGATTGTGGTGCCTTGCAGATCTTTTGCCGTCCACCTCTGGCCATCTGAGAGTACGTGGCGGCCGCTCATCTTGGGCAGGCCTTGTACATATGTTCTGCCTCTCAGCACAATTACAGTTCTTATCCTCTTTGCATTCCTTGGTTGGGTGACCCTCCTGCTTGCAGTTTCAACAGAGTCACCTTATAGTCTGCCGCCATGTTTCCTGACCTTCTGCAGTTTTGGCACACTTTCGGTTGCCCTCTGACCATCATGTAACTCGGCTCCCTCTGATTGCAAAGCTGGAGTGTGGGTGGAGGATGTTCCCACTGGCATCGACCCTCAGGGTTACCCTGACCGCTTGCTGGTCAAGATCCCGAAATGGTCAACCACATTAGTGCTTTCTCCCTCGACCTGGATACATCTTCTCAGGAAGGTCAGGACATCAGCTGCTGGGACGTGGGGGTTGTACATATGAATTATAACAACCTTACTCCTCTGTGCAGGAAGCACATACAACGCGACCACCCACCAGATGGAGAACAGATCCCCCCCTTCCTTCTCTTTAAACACCTTCTGGAGCTGCTCGCAATGCTTCATGCTCCCGAAGGTCACATCGAAATAGCCTGCCGAAGGGAAATCCAGCAGGCAGTACACGTTTGCTGCGTCAAACCCGCAGCACTCGAGCATAATTTTCTTGAGGAACACAGTCCGATCGACCGGTGTACATTCCTCCATCTTCTTTACAGTAGCCCTGACTGTGCTGTGAATGCCCTGGCCTGGGCTTTGAGCGGTTGCTGAGGCCATAGCTTCGAGGTTGTCAGGTCCCTGATATGGTGTTAGGCTGAAACCAGCATGAGGATCCACCAAGAGCAGATCAGCACCAACAAACTGTCCTCCAATCACAATCCAGCGATGATCTCAACTAGCTCTGATGATTCGCAACTCGACACCCATTCTAATAAGAACAGACACTTGATCCTATACTCATCTTGGGAAGATCCACCTTATTGATCATGTCATCTCCCCTGCTAGGGAAGGAGGGAAACCAGTGATGGAATATTTAGCCTGTAGCATTCCTTGACACCAGGTTCATGCGTGCCCATGGAAGATGTGTTGCTGAGGTCTTCCCTCTGGTAGTGTTGACTGCGCTGATGCAAATCTTCACCCTGACAGCCAATCGGCATTGTCGCATTCCTTTGGTCTTTGCTGTCGTTCTAATAAGAACAGACGTCACCCTTGTTTAAAAATCTGTCCATCTCAGCCTTGAAGATATTTAGTGATCCAGCCAAAACAGCCTTCACAATTTTGCACAATGGTTTCCCTCCCATTGATGTGAGACTTGGTGATCTTTAGACCCCATTGATTTTTTCTAGCACTCTGCATGGAAGTTGAACTTTCATGAGATTTTGTCCTGTTCAATCACACCTCCTCTGTGGCCAGATGCAAAACAATAAAAAACCCACAAAATTTAAGAGCCTGTAATCTCCTCCCTCATCTTCCACATTAGTCTAATTTGCAGTTGATCTGGATCTTGGGATTAGGCCACTTTTAGTCCTGCATCAACTTCCAATTCTTCCTCAGCAAAAGTGTGAATCTGCTCAAAGACACACTGTCAGAAACTGACAGTGAATCCAGGAACTGCTTCTCCAAAGCAAAGACCGATATGTCGTACGTGTTTAACATATTCTCTGGTTCTGTGCACAGGCTGCTTCCTCGGTCCCTAATACACCCCATTCTTTGTCTTGTTACCCTCTTACCCTTAATACATCGATTAAATGTCGTTGAATTCTTGAAAATATTGCCAGCTAATGTTTTTATCATTCCCATTTTTGCTCTTCTACTTACTTTCTTGAGTTTATCCCTATATGTTCGCTACTCTTCTGGGATCTCCATTGACCTGCCCACTTTAGAACTGTTTTAAGCATATCTATAATTTTTAATTTCATTCTGAACATTTGTAGACATTCAAGGTTCTCCTGTCTTGTTTTCATAAATTTCAAATTCAGTGTAACATGTTGCGGTGACACTGGCATCGATTCCATTTTGAGAATGTGACCCCCATCCCCCCGCCCCCCCACGCTCTTCTGCTACAGTTTCACCCAGAAGTAACTGTACTATGGCCAGATCATGACTTATTTTTAATACAATCTGCCTCAGCAGTCCAAAAATCTTTTATTTTTCGGAGCTATTTCTTTTGGTCTTTTCCTTTACAAGCTAAAAATGCATGAGTAACAGTCACTGATGCTACCATTCTTTCCCAACCCTGCCTGCAATAACTAACTGGCTTCGTTCCCCACAGTTATGCCCAGCACTATACCGCCCATTGTTGTACCTGCTCCATGTTGATGTAAGAAGCTGTCTGGATTAAATGTCAAGATATCTTCCCCACCTTAAAAAGTTTTCACTGCCCTAATGAATATTTGGAATTGAAATACCTGAATATAATGATCCTACTATTGTAGTTACACACCTCAGAAAATTGGTTTTATATTGCTTCTGTACTCTCTTTTATGTGGGGTTCTATAATATATCCCCAGCGGTGTATCTGTAATGGTTTTTATTATGAGCTCTACATGCAAAGCGTCATTAGAAGATCCTTCCAGTGTATCGTCCCTTCTTCCTGCAGTCATTGACTCCATAATTAACAATGCAATCCCACCTCCTCTTTTTCCCCTCTCCTGCCCTGCCTCTCGTTCTTGTAACACTGAATATTGAGTTGTCAGCCCTGGCCACCTTCAGATACGTCTCTGTGATGGCAAAAATGTAACACTTCCACATGTCACCTTGTTTCATTATCACATCTGTCTATCTGATAATATTCCCAGCATTAATGCAAAGAACATCCAGCCTGGAATATTACACGTGGAATACTCTGTAACTCGGAGTTCATCAGTCGTTTACTGTTTGTTATTAAGCTGCATAATCCATGAAACAAAACTGTAACTCTAGAACTGTTGAATTGTAATTTATTTTTTAATTAATGTATTCATCAAATGCAACATTCTAGAACTGAATTGCAGCTGCACTTACAATGAAAACCTGTTCAGTGTGCGAGGAGTCAGCCCTCAATAATGGAGAAATGAGGACTGCAGTTGCTGGAGATCAGAGTCGAAAAGTGTGGCGCTGGTAAAGCACAGCAAGTCAGGAAACATCACGAGGAGCTGGAGAGTGAAAGCTATGGGCAGAAGTCCTTCATCAGGAAGTCATTGATGCCTTCACATTTTTTCCATTCCGTGATTCACAGGATATTGTGAACTGTATTTGCTCGGGAGGGCAGCCCTGAAATGGAAATCAGTCAAACAGTCAATTGGTTGGGCAGGGATTAGACAATGTGAGGTGAAGTGCAGATTGGTTGAAGTGCAAATATAAGGATAGATAAAACCCCTGGGCCAGACAGGAAACATCCGAGGTTATCACTGAAATTGGCGCCTTCGGCGATGGTCTTTGCATACTCACTCTCCACTGAAGTATTGCCAGATGATTGGGGGGGAGGGGGGGGCGACAAATGTTAATCCCTTGTTCAGGAAAGGGAATAGCAATAATCCTGGGAATTACAGTATTGGACAAAGTATTGGAGAGGATCTGAGAGACAGAATTTATGATTATTTGGCAAATGATAGTTTCATTAGAGATAGCATGGTTTTATGAGGGAAGATATAGTGCATTAGCGTTCATGAGCAGAGGGATTGAATTCAAGAGTCGTGAAGTGATGTTGCAGCTGTACAGGACCTTGGTAAGGCAACATTTGGATTACTGTGTACAGTTCGAGTCGCCTCACTTTTGGAAAGATGTGCAAGCTTTGGAGAGGGTGCAGAGAAGATTTAGCAGGATGTTGCCTGGAATGGAGCATAGGTCATGCGAGGATAGGTTGAGAGTGCTAGGACTTTTCTCTTTGGAACGGCGAAGGATGAGGGGTGACTTGATAGAGGTTTATAAGATGATCAGAGGAATAGATAGAGTAGACAGTCAGAAACTTTTTCCCCGGGTACAACAGAGTGTTACAAGGGGATATAAATTTAAGATGAAGGGTGGAAGGTATGGGGGGATGTCAGGGGTAGGTTCTTTATACAGAGAATGGTGGGGGCATGGAATGCGCTACCTGTTGGAGGGGCAGCGTCAGAAACATTGGTGACCTTTAAGCGGCAATTGGATAGGTACATAGATGGGTGCTTAATCTAGGACAAATATTCGGCACAACATCGTGGAATGAAGGGCCTGTTCTGTGCTGTACTGTTCTATGTTCTATGTTCTATCTTGCCTCACACATCTTATTGAATTCTTTCAGGATGGAACAAAATACATTGGTGAATTTAGAGCAGTGGATGTGATGTTCATGGATTTTAGCAACGTGTTTGACAAGGTTCCCCTTGGTAGGCTCATTCAGAAAGTAAGGAGGCATATGATACAGGGAAATCTGTCTGTGCGGATATTGAATTATCTGGCCAATAGAAGACCGAGGATGGTAGTACATGGAAAGTTTTCAACCTGGAGCTTGATGATCATTGGTGTTTTGCAGGGATCGGTTCTGGGACATCTGCTGTTGTGATGTTTATAAATGACTTGGATGGTAAAGTTTAAGGATGCTTTAGTAAGTTTTATGACGTAACAAAGATTGTTGGAATTGTGGATAGTGTGGAGGGCTGTTGTAGGTTGTAATGGGACATTGATGGTGTGCAGAGCTGGGCTGATAAATGGCAGGTGGAGCTCAACCAAGATAAGTGTGGAGTGATTCATTTTGGAAGGTTGAATTTGAATGCAGAACACAGGAATAAAGGGAGGATTCTTGGAAGTGTGGAGGACCATAGGGATCTTGTGGTCCATGTCATAGCATCCTAAAATTGCCACCCAAGTTGATAAGATTGTTAAGACGTATGGTGTTCTGATCAGCCGGGGGATTTAGTTTAACAAATACGAGGTTGTACTGCAACTCAAAAAACTCTACTGAGACTAGATGTAGAATATTGTGTTCACTTCTAGTTGCTTCATTACTGGAAAGACAATGCTTTGGAGAGGGTGCTGAGGAAATTGACCAAGATGCTGCCTTAACAGGAGGTCATGACTTACAAAGATTTTTGAGTGAGCCACAGCTTTTCTCATTGGAGCAAAGAAGAATGGGAGGTGACATTATAGATGTGTGCAAGATGATGCGAGCCATAGATAGAGTGGATATCCAGAGAATTATCTCGAGGGGGCATAATCTTAAGATGAATGGAGGAAGGTTTAGGTGAGATGTCAGAAGTAGGTTATTTACACAGAGAATGATTGGTGCGTGGAATACACTGTCAGCAGCAGTAGTAGAGCCAGCTGCATTAGGGATATTTAAGCGACGATTGGACCGGCACATGAATGATAGTACAATGAGGGGTATGCAAGTTAGTCTGATCTTCGAAAAGGGTAAAAGGTTGGCAGGACATCAAGGGCCGAAGGGCCTGTACTGTGCTGCACTGTTCCATGTTTCCTGTTTCAACCATCTTGTAGATTCTCATCAATTGTTTTACGTGTGAGGGAGTGATGTATATGAAATCAGGAAGCTGGGTGGGGCATTAGCCCAAAACATCCAGTTATGGAGCATACAGTCACCTGAGTGCCAGTACAATATCTGTGTGTGATGACGTACACCAGACAGAATCCGCCAAGTTCAGTTATGAATGTGATTCTTGACTTATTATTTGCTAGTGTTTTCTTCAGATACAATCTGTTGGGTGACCCATGTATTAATCAGATGTTTATTATGTTTCGTAAATTGGTCAAAAATAACATGTGAGCTATGATTATTCAACTGAACTATAATCCCTGAAAACAATTAAGTTTATTCTATGTTTATGGAGCTAAAATATGTACTTCCTGTCATGATTTTCTAACACAGAAATAAAGAACGTACATTTTATTTTATATCGTAAAAAACAACATGGTATCTAACTATATTGGTGACCAGAATTACATATTCAATGTCAGGATTCAAAACAATGCAATTTCACTCCAATTATTAGAAAGTGGTTGGCTTCTGAATGATTACATGTTCAGCATGAGCAAACGATTGAACAAAATAATACAATTAGCTTTCTTATACATATAATCAATTATATGATTATATTTACATATAATCAATCAGTTTAATTTCTCACGGAAATATACAAGCTTCAGCTATTTGCCAGCAGTTTAGAAATGGTATTAACTCGGCATGCACTTTGAAAATTAAACTAAATAAATGATCCGTGTTATCAAATTTTAGCGAAAAATAAGTTGAAAACTTCCAATTTTTAGTAAGAATGAAATTTGATAATATATGTGGACAGTGTAAAAAACGATAAACGTATTATCATGTGAGTGAAAAGTCAGACATTTTCAAAGAGATTTGTGCAAAAGTGATGGCATATTTGGTTTAGCAATTGGAATACAACATTTAAAGTATTCATGTTCTGAGTCATAATTGATTTTATAATGAAGCTGACCTTGCAATATTTGTATTTTGAATGCTTATGTTGAACCAAATAATCAAATATTTGCGAACATTTACAATGGGAAATAATCTGATACTGACTTGTATTTGCATCTGACACATGACAGAGTGCAAAAGTATAAAGTACAGGAGGGGACCATTTGCCACTGTGTGTGCATCAGCTTCAGAAATGTCTCCCACGTCCGTCCCATTTGCCAGCCATATCTCTGTAGCCCGTTAAATTCATAATTTCCAAATATATACAGTTCTCCATTGCATATTTATCGACTACTCTCCCAGGCAGTGCATTCCAAATCCAAACAACTCTCTCAATAAATACGTTTTTTTCCCCTTATTTCACTCCTAGCTCCATTGCTGACAATTTTGAAATTAGAACTCATTGATGCTGTAATGCCAGCTATTGGAAACAGAGTATTCTTGTTTTACTCAGCAACATTTTCTTTTCTTAATTTAGAGCACTGCAAAAAGTTCACTTTTTTATCTGTTCTGCTCCAAGACGAATAAGCCCAATGCCTTGCAAGAACTGTAACAAATACTACATCGGAAAAAAAAAGCAGGAAACTGGTCACTCAGATACACAAACATCAACTCGACACAAAAAAGACATGGTAAAAACAATGACTGCAGATGCTGGAAACCAGATTCTGGATTCGTGGTGCTGGAAGAGCACAGCAGTTCAGGCAACATCCGAGGAGCAGTAAAATCAACGTTTAGGGAAAAGCCCTTCATCAGGAATACAGGCAGAGAGCCTGAAGAGTGGATAGATAAGTGAGAGGAGGGTGGGGGAGGGGATGAAGTTGATAGGACGAGGGGGGAGGGGGTGGAGTGGATATATGGAAAAGAAGATAGGCAGGTAGGACATGCCATGGGGACAGTGCTGAGCTGGAAGTTTGGAACTGCAGTGAGGTAGGGGAAGGGGAAATGAGGAAAATGTTGAAGTCTGCATTGATGCCCTGGGGTTGAAGTGTTCCGAGGCGGAAGATGAGGCGTTCTTCCTCCAGGCGTCTGGTGGTGAGGGAACATTTCATTTCAACATTACAACTCTCCCTTCCACTCTGCCAAGGACATGAAGGTCCTGGGCCTCCTTCACCGTCGCTCCCTCATGAAGCTACATGAGATGATGCTGGTTTGTAATATAGCCAGTTATTGAGTACAGTTAAAGGAACAAACCAGCAATTGTCATTCCTTATTGCTTCAGAATATATCAGAGTGTTCATGGCTGCTACCGCATAGAATCATGCAACAAAAAACAGGTCTATCACGTCTGCGCCAGAAAGTGCAAATCTAAATTCTTTTTAAACGTCTGTGATGTTACCCGCGTCAACCACCCTCCTCGGCAATGCATTCCAGGCACATATCAACATCTCAGTTCGAAACAGACTCCACAAATCCTCTCTCAATCCCCTGCCTTTCAGTTTAACAGTGTGTCCCTTTGTTTTCGATTCTTCAAGTAAGGCAAACAGCTGGTGACTGTTCATCCTCTCCATTCCCCTGATGCTTTTGTACAACTGTACCAGTTCTCTCCTCAACCTTCCCTGCTGTAAAGAAAACACAAGCAAATTTAGCCTTCCCCACTCATAGTTTGAGTACTCACTTGTCTTATTACGTGCATCATCCCACATTTATCAGTGTTAAATTTCATCAGCCATTTTATCTATCTACCTGAATAATCTGTTTAATCTTCCTGTAGCCTAACACTTTCCTCCTCACTGTGAACGACACTGCTCATCCTTGTGTTATCCACATGTTTTATAATTACACTGCCCCCTATCTTCCATATTCTCACCATCGTCATTTATGAATATCATATACAAACCATGATTTCCGTCTTGTTCTCCAGATATTATTATTAGGAAAATTTGAGAATTCCTGTCCCTTGCTTTTCCTATTTTGGTGAATGTATGAGTGATGTAGTTCAGATCTTTTATGAGGGTGCCACAAATAGCATTTTCGCCACAGAGTTGAATTCACATTTTACACTCTGCCCTTCCACAGCGTTTTTCATAAAGCGTTAACTAAGTTAGGATGAAGTAGGGTTTGGCATCTTGCGCTGGAAGATTAGCATTTTGCCTGGCACTGTGATTTGTAACATTCCCTGCAATTGCCAGAGGTGAAGAAAGTTTTCATCTGCAGGATGGACATGGACTCATTCATTGTTTGTTTAAATCAGTTAGTGTGATGAAGATAAATATTCAATTAAATTCTACGTTATGCACAAACTGAAAGAGTGCAAATCATATTCTCATTTCTACCTTGAATTGGAAGCAAATACATACCGCAAAAATATTCATATTCAAAAATGTTGAAGCACCACACTAGAGGAGACAAAAAAAAATGTCTGCACTTGGTGGAGATACCAACATATCGATTACATGTTTAATGTAAACAAGAATCAAATGATAGAAAACAAAGTACAAGAAATCTTTTCTTAATTTAAAATGGAAACTAGATCTCGATTTTCCTGAACAGTGATGTTTTCGCACCCAATCTCACTTCCCCCAAAACAAGCTTTTCCCAGTTACGAAAACTTCATCTGCCATTCGTCCTTCTTCTTCCTAATCTTTCCTTACAAGCCGACATCCCTTGCACTATTTCTATTGCTGATACATTCTCTTCACTGACGATCTTCCTTCACACCCTTCTGCCGCTCCCACTGTAAGTTACACCAGTTACTCCAACTTCTTCTGACCATCCCTTTCCCTTTTTGCCTTCCAACTGGGATAATGGAGCTGCTGGTGTCTGTGCTGCTATTGGTCATCAGTTAATAATGGGATTGAGATCATCAATGTCCAATTCGAACAGACAATAGTGTGTGTCTGTCACTGTCTAATGCACCGTAAACAGGGTGGTTTTGTTCCCCATAGTACAGAGTGGAGTTCCACAGGGCTTAAACAAATAGCCTCATCACAAATAGGACAAACCTATCCTCAGAATCAGAAGTCCATGTATCAGTTTTCCTTTAAACATTGTGAGGAGAGTGAACACATTGTTCACACAAGCCGTGTTCGATCCTTTTGCTCTTTATTATTTTAACTGATTTTCCAATGTCATTTGTGTGAGACCAGAGTAATTTCCCTTTCATCAACGTAGTATTTGGCTCATGTGGCATCAGGGACCCTGAGTATACTGTGGTCAATGTGAACCGAAGGAAGTTCTGTGCTGGTAATTTCCTCACTGTAAAATGACTCCTTCCCCAGAGCTATTGGGAATAACAAATAAACTCTGTCCTTGCTGGTGCCTTCCAAAACCACGGATAAATTTGTCCTGTTAATAACATCAAGACATATTATGTTTTTACAGTTTGGTCAAAACTGTCAGAAAGATTAGAGCTTGCAGGTTGAGTACCACCCCAAAGAAATCAGCACGTTTCAATAAGATTATGATCCCGATTATTTTCAATTAGTTACTTTCAGAGGACTGATCGTGCATTTTCAGTGCCACTGAGAGCAACATATTCTCTGTCCAACAACATCGTATCAAATTGGGTCAAGGCTGCAGAACTCAACTATCCTAATTTATTCCCTAGCTCATTAGCCATGCTCACCAGATGTAGTAAGCCCCCGAATTTGCAACAATGTAGGGATACCCATGATACTCTTGAAGCCTCCTGTCCTCCCATACCCTACCCACTGACTCCATGCCCTCCCCCAACTCGACTTCCTGTCGTATATTCACCATCCCTCCTGAACGTCCACTCTCTGATACTGAATTTTCTGAACTCAGCAAATATCTCAACTTTGCCTCTCCGTGCCACTACCTTAATGAATTTTGGTTTCGACATGATGTTGACCTGTTCTTCTGCTGTCTTCGCCTCAATGCCCATTGTTTTGGACAAGACTCTTCTCCCTATCCAATCGACCCCATCACCCAACTCCAACACTCTCTCTACACCTGGTCCCTCTACCCTTTTATCTGAACTCAATCTGTTCATTAAGAACTCTCGTTGTTACATTGGTTGTCTTCATTTCTCTTCTCCCCCTCACGGAATCCAACCTATCACCCTCTGAACTAACTGCACTCCATGTGCTTATATTCAACCCTGACTGTGTTATTCAGCCTGTGTTGATAAGGGTGGTGCTGCTGTAATCTGGTGGACTAACATCTACATTACAGAGGCTGAGCACCCGCTCTCAGATATCTCCTTTTATCTTCCCCTGGACCATGACCCCAACATGGCACATCAGGCCATTGTCTCATCTACGAAAATTGACCACATTCAATCTGGTGATTACCGCCTCACTTGACCCCTCCTCCCTTAACTGCCTCAAGCTGATGGCTGTCTGAAAGCAGAGCTCGATTCCATCTCTTCCTGAAAATCCAGAAACAGAACTGCCTGAGCAGACCCATTGCTTCAGCCTGCCCCTGCCACACAGAGGGGGTGCATGGATACACATGTGGGGGTGTTCTACCTGTTTCTTCATGGCGTACATAGACCATTCCTTGTTCCAGTTCTATCCGAGACCCCTTCCACAGTTCTTTCTCGGATACAAAGATGTTATCATCGCTGCTGCTTCTCTCTCTTGTCCAGAATTAGAAACGTTCATTCATTTCACTTTGGGTTTTCACCCCTCCCTTTCACCTGATCCACCTGTGACTCCTCCCTTCCTTTCCTCGACGTCTCTGCTTCCAATTCTGGGGATAGACCAACCACTGATATTCAGTATTAACCCATCAACTCCTAAAGCTATCTGGAGTAGACATCCTGACACCCTGTTTCCTGAAAAGACCCCAATCCATTCTCTCAGTTCATCCATCTCCACCGCATTTCTTCTGATGATGCCAAATTCAACATGGATGCATTTTAAATGACCACATTATTCCACAAACAAAGATTCCCAAGCACAGTTGTCAAGCGGGTCCTCAACCGGGTCTAACTCATTTCCTGCACGTCGAGCTTCCCCCTTCACTTCCCTGCTGCTTCAGACTTCCCCTTGTCCTCACCTACCATCCCACCAGCATTAACATGCAGAGGACCATCAGCCACATACACCCCTCCACCACTCAAGTGAGATGCCACCATCAGACACATATTCTCCTCCCCTCCCTTGTCCACCTTCTGCAGGGACCAATCCCTCCAGGACACATCTGTCCGCTCTTTATTCACTCGCAACACCTCCCCACATCCCCCACCGCATGTCCACTTCACTTTCCCCTGCCGAAGGTGCAACACTTCTTCATTTATTGCCCACTCCTCATTATCCAAGGGCCCAACCTTAACTCCCAGGTTAAGCAGCACCTTACCAACATATTTCACAATCTAGCCCACTACATTCGCTGCTCAAAATGTGGTCGCCTTCTACATTGGGGAAGTGAAGAGTAGGCTACTTGGCTACTTCGCAGAACATCTATGTTGAACATCTGCAAAAGCCCCTGAGCTTCCAGTTGCCTGCCCGTTAATATCCTATCCTGTTTACTGGCCATTATCTCTGTGTCAGACTTGCTGCAATGTCCCAGGAAAGCTCTGAGCAAGCTGGAAGAACAACACATCATTTTCCGCGTACGGTCCCTGCAGCCCTTCAAAATGAAAATCAAGTTCAATAATTTAAGGCCTTAACTCCCCAATATCCTTGTCCCCTACCCATACAACAGGTCTAGTTCTCACATAACTTTCCATTATTCACTCTCTATTGTTAGCTACTAATCGTTTCCATTAACACCTATCCAGCCTCTTCTGCATATCAACAACATTTTCCTAGCTGCCATGAGTTCTAAGGAAGTGTCACTGGACCCAAAACGTTCACTCTGATTGCTCTGTGCAGAAGCTGCCAGACCTGCCGAGCTTTTGCAGCAACTTCCACTTTTGTTTCAACATTATCATGGCACGTTCTCACAATGCAATACGTCAACGATATTTAGAGCCCTGTCAAACGTAGGAACTTTGTAATTTCTCATTTAATGTCCATAACAAATTACTTGAGGTTAAACTGAGATAACGGTTTTGCTGTTATCATTCAGATCATACAATTTGTCACAGTTCAGAAAGAAAAAAAAATCGAAACAACTGGAGCGAAACTTCGCAGGTCTGATAATATCTGAACAGAGATGCTCAGACTTAACCTTTGATTCCAATATGACTTTTCAGAACAGTGTCTCATCATAGTCGATATGTTAACTCGGTTTCTCTCAGCAGATACTTCCTCATCTGTTGCATTTCTCCACCATTTTCAGTTTTTATTTCATATTTCCATATCATTATATTTCATGTTTCGTGATAGGTCTACATGTTGAACTTGGTTATATTTGGACAATTTGGTCCTTTCCTATTCCTATTATATTTGGTGCGTCGGTGACACTTGTATTACAGATGAAGTCTGTTTCTTCTTGAAATTTCAAATGAAAAAAAAATCTTTTTAAGAATATCCTGCAAATCTCAGGAAAGACACTTTGTTTGAAACAACACTTTAGAGGCAGTTGAACTTCATGAACTATTAGGAATAGATTATTGATGATGGAACACTCTGTGTCCTTCATTGAACAAGCTTATCTCCCCACTCTCCAAAACCTTTCAATATATATCACCTCATTGTTTCACCAAAGGTGACAGAAACTCAGTCCATCGTGTCTTCCAGTTTAGAATGAGCTGTATCTCTACTGCTGTTCTCCTGTAGTGTCCCCATTGCCCTTCACGTTTTGCTATCAGTGTCAGTTTTTTAATACAAGTATCCTGTCCAGATGTAAGCAATAATATCAATCTCAATTTAAAAAAAATAGAAATTGGAGGGAAAGAGAAGCAGGTCTGGTGTATTTGTGAAGCGAAATTGAAATTAATGTTTCGGTTCCAGTGACCCTTCCTCAAGCTGTACTCACATTAATTACATGATGTATATAAAAATATAGTTCATTTTGTCACATTTAAAATTATCCTGTTCAGCTTACATTGCCATTGAGCATTGCATCTCCCAAACGTTGGCTGTTTCCTTGTGCATTATGGTTAATTCTATCTGTCAGAAAGAGTGATCATGATTGGGGAATATCATTGTACTTCCTCATGCAGTCTCCCCATGGCTTTCAGTTGCCAGTATACATAGCGCTGGGAGACAGGCAGTTCCAAAATAGTTCGCGAGAGAAACAGGAGGACAATCAGTCAAATAGAGAGAAAGGAAAGCCACTGCACCCATTTCATCCCATCTTCAAGCCAATATCATATTCATTTCAACCTCACTTATTAATTCATAGGTCTTAATGAATAAGTTCATTTTACTTATCAATTTTGGTTTTGGACTGAGGCCAAAAAGCGTAAAAATTACTGCTTCACAACAAATGAAACTGCATTAAAATGTTTGTCAATTTATATAAATAAATTACTGAAGCAAATTCAGTATGAAAGTTCCAAATTTGCCTTATTAGAGCAGTGAGAGGAACACTCAGAAAAGTCCACGCTTCCTAATCTCATATACAGTAGTAGGTTTTGTTTTGTGAGAAGTGGAGGCACGTGATAATAAACAAGAAAACAGAGATTAAAAATGTGTTGCTGGAAAAGTGCAGCAGGTTAGGCAGCATCCCAGGAGCAGGAGAATCGACGTTTCGGGCATAAGCCCTTCTTCAGGAATGCGGAGGGTGTGCCAGGCAGGCTAAGAATAAAGGTAGGGAGGAGGGACTGGGGGAGGGTCGTTGGGAATGCGATAGGTGGAAGGAGGTTAAGGTGAGGGTGATACGCCGGAGAGGGGGTGGGGAAGCGAGGTCGGGAAGAAGATAGCAGGTGAAGAAGGCGGTGCTGAGTCTGAGGGTTAACACCTCTGGGACACCCGCACCAACCAACCCAACCGCCCCATAGCTGAACACTTTAACTCCCCCTCCCACTCCGCCAAGGATATACAGGTTCTTGGCCTCCTCCATCGCCAGATCATGGCAACACGACGCCTGGAGGAAGAGCGCCTCATCTTCCGCCTAGGAACCCTCCAACCACAAGGGATGAATGCAGATTTCTCTAGCTTCCTCATTTCCCCTCCTCCCACCTTTTCTCAGTCCCAACCCTCGGACTCATCACCGCCTTCTCGACGTGCAATCTTCTTCCTGACCTCTCCACCCCCACCCCCTCTCTGGTCTATCACCCTCAACTTAACCTCCTTCCGCCTATCACATTCTCAACGTCCCTCCCCCAAGTCCCTCATCCCTACCTTTTTTCTTAGCCTTCCTGGCACACCCTCCTCATTCCTGAATAAGCGCTTATGCCCGAAATGTCGATTCTCCTGTTCCTTGGATGATGCCTGACCTGCTGCGCTTTTCCAGCAACACGTTTTTAATCTCTGATCTCCAGCATCTGCAGTCCTCACTTTCTCCAAGAAAACAGAGATCACAGGGTACTTAGACAGAGTGAGGCATACAAGGATACATCACACAGGTGGCGTGCAGAGCAAGATCGACGTTAGCACGTTTAATATTATTTGAAGTTAGAGAAGTTAATTCATCAGTATAATGCAGGGGTTTGCAGGAGATAATTATCTGGGTGGGAGAGATCTTTGATGTTGCCAGACTTTCTGCGACAATGAGAATTATAAATGGTGTCCATGGATGGGATGTTGGCTTCTGTGATGTTGTGGGCTGTGCACACAACTTTCTGTCGGTTCTCATGGTCCTGGGCAGGAAAGTTACCATGTCAGACGATTATGCACTCGAATACAATGATTTCAGTTGCCAATATACAGAACACTGGGAGACAGGCAGTTCCAAAATAGTTCGTGAGGAAACAGGAGGACAGTCAGGCAAAGAGAGAAAGGAAACAAAACAAGGAAACAAACAGTCACATGGACAGGGAGAAGGGGAGAGAGTAAACTCAGGGGGAGAAACAGAAAACAGAGAAAAGGAAAACACAGGGAAACGGAGTGAGAGAAACAGTCAGAGACAAAGGATACGGGGAGCTTGGATTGGGGATCGGGAGAAGCTGGAAGTGAGGACTGGAGGGAGCTCGGAGTGAGGATCAGTGAAAGCTGGAGAGAGGAAGGTGATGATTTATTGTCACCTGTACCAAGATGTCCAGGCAGATGTTAGTAAGCAAGGATGTACAGAACGATGGCTGTAAATCATGTCTGAGAGGCATTAGGTTATGTTGCACAGGGTGTGCGCGAGGTGAGATCAACATGAGCAAGATCAGCATTATCTGAGATTAGAGAGTCCATACATCAGTCTGACAACAGCTGGGAAGAAGCTGTTCCTGAACCTGCTGTTGCGTGTGATCAGGCTTCTGTATCGTCGAGCCTGATGGAAGAGGTTGTAGGAGATCATTACTGGGGTGTGATGAGACTTTGATAATGTTAGAACAAAGAACAAAGAAAATTACAGAACAGGAACAGGCCCTTTGGCCCTTCAAGCCTGTGCCGATCCAGATCCTCTGTCTAAACCTGTTACTAATTCTCTGAGGCTCTGTACCCCTTTGCTCCCTGCCCATTCACGTATCTGTCCAGAAAAATATCCCTACCACCTCCGCTGGCAACGCATTCCAGGCACCCACCACCCTCTGTGTAAAGAACTCGCCATACAAATCACCAATAAACTTTTCCCCTCTGAATTTGAACTCGTGAGCCCTGGTAATTGAATCCCCTACTCTGGGGAAAAGCTTCTTAATATTCACCTTGTCTACACCTCTTATAATTTCAATCAGGTCTTCAATAGACTTCAATCAGTTCCTCTGTCAACTGTCGTCTTTCTAATGAAAATAATTAAAGTCTACTCAAGATCATTTTACAGCTAGCGTCCTTCATACCAGACAATATCCTGGTGTCCTCTGCACCCTTTTCCAAAGCATCCACATCCTTTTGGTTATGTGGTGACCAGAACTCGACGCAATATTCCAACTGTGGCTGAAACAAAGCATTATACAACTGTGACATGTTCGGCTAACTCTTGTTCTCAATACCCCGTCCAATGAAGTGAAGCATACCATATGCCTTCTTTACCACTTCACTGACCTGCATTGCCACCTTCAGGGAACAATGGAACTGAACATCTGGCTCTCTCTGCACATCAATTTTCCCTAGGGTGTTTCTGCATACTGTATAATTACACTTGAATTTGATATTCCAATATGCATCACCTCCCATTTGAAAGGATTGAACTCTACCTGCAATTTCTCTGCCCAACTCTCCAATCTATCTGTATTCAGCTGTATTCTCTTACAGTCCTCTTGACTATCTACTTCTCCACTAATCTTAGTGTCAACTGCAAACTTGCTAATCAGACCACCAACACGTTCCTCCAAATCATTTACATGTATCATAAACAACAGTGGTCCCAGCACAAGATCGCTGTGTAACACCACTGGTCACAGTTCTCCATTTTAGAACCTCCCTTCCCCTACTACTCTCTGTCTCCTTGGCCCAGCCACTTCTTTATCCACGTAGTTAGCATTCCCTGGAACCCATCCGACCTCACTTTCTCCATAACCCTAACATGGGAAACCTTATGAAATGCCTTGTCGAAGTAAATGTACATGACATCTATAAAGGGTCAGTTAGACTCGAAACTTCAGCTCTTTACTCTCCTTACAGATGCTGCTAGACCAGCTGAGATCTTCCAGCATTTTCTCTTTTGACATCCACAGTCCGGGTACAACAGAGTGTGACAGTCAGAAACTTTTTCCCCGGGTACAACAGAGTGTTACAAGGGGACATAAATTTAAGGTGAAGGGTGGAAGATATAGGGGAGATGTCAGGGGTGGGTTCTTCACCCAGAGAGTGGTGGGGGCATGGAATGCGCTGCCCGTGGGAGTGGTAGAGTCAGATTCATTGGCGACCTTTAAGCGGCATTTGGATAGGTACATGGATGGGTGCTTAATCTAGGATAGAAGTTCGGCACAACATCGTGGGCCGAAGGGCCTGTTCTGTGCTGTATTGTTCTATGTTCTATGTTCTATGTTCCCTCATCAGTCAACTTTTCCCATTTTCTCAAAGAATTCTATGAAGTTGGTAAGACATTACCTTCCCCGCACAAGACCGTGTTGCCTATCACTGATAAGCCTATTTTCTTCCGAATGAGAATAGATCCTATCCCTCAGTATCTTCTCCAGCAGCTTCCCTACACCTGACAATACGTTCTCCGGTCTATAATTAATGGGAATATCGCTGATACCCTTCTTAAACAAGGGGATTAGCAATTCTCCAGTCCTCCGCGATCTCATTGTGTTCAAGGATGCTACAAAGATATCTGTTAAAGCCCCAGCTATTTCCTCCCTCACTTCTCTCAGTAATCTGGGACAGATGTTAGCAGCCTTTCTGCGGCAATGAGCCGTGTAAATTGAGTCAATGGTTGGGAGGTTGGAATCCGTGATGGCGTGGGCTTTGCACACAATTTTCTGTCGTTTCTAACGGTCCTGAAAAGAGCAGTTGACATACTAGGCCGTTATGCTCCCAGACAATACGCTCTCAATGGTGCATTTGTAGAAATAGTACATGCTGAATTTCCTGAGCCACCTGAGGAAGGAGAGGCGTTGTTGAACCTTCTTTACTGTCACACTTATTTGAGAAGTCTAGGACAGGTTGTCAGTTATCATCACTCAGAGGAAACTGACACTCTGCACTCTCTTAACCATCAGTGTAAATGGGAGTGTGTTCCCCTCATTTCTCTCTGAAGTCAATGATCAGTTCTTTACTATCGCTGAATTTCAGACAGAGGTTATTATCATTACACCACGCCACCAAATGCTCTATCTCCGTTCTATGTTCTGAGTCTTCGTTGTTTGATATCCGTCCTGCTATGGTGGTGTCAGCTGCGAACGTGTAGATGGCGTTTGTTTGAAATTTGGCAACAAAGCCATGGGTGTACAGGAAGTACAGTTGGGGGCTGAGGACACAAACGTGGATGTACAGCGAGTGCAGCAGGGGTCTGAGGACACAGCTGTGGGTATGCAGGGTGGATGGTAAAGGGTTGTACAGTGATTACAGTAGGGGGATGTGGTCACAGCCGTGGGTGTATGGGATATACAGTAGGGGACTGAAGACATATCCTTCTGGAACTCCTGTGTTGAGTGTTATTGTGGAAGAGGTGCAGTTACCTATCTTCACTCATAGTGATGCGGGTGTCAGAAAGCTGAGGATCCAGTGGCAGAGGGAGGAGATGAGACTACGGTCATGGGGTTTTGTGATCTGTCTGGAGGGGATATTGATGTTGAAGGTGAAGCTGTACTCAATGAGCAGCAGTATGATGTAGGTGCCTTTGTTGTCCAGATGTTCCAGGGATGAGTGCAGGGTTCGGGATATGATATCCATTGTGGACCCATTACATCAGTCAGCAAATTATTCGGGATTTGCCAGGCTGGGACACTGGAGGTGGTGTGGATCATGACCAGTCTCTTGAATCACTTCATATTTATTGAGTTCGGAGCCACTGGGCCGTAATCAGAAAAGAAAGTTACATGAGCTTTCTCACTTACTTTCTTCACCTTCTTGAAGCAGGTTGGGACGTGGGCTTCAGGGGGGAGAAGCTGAAGATGTATGTAATTACCTCTGCCAGGTGGTCCACACAGGATCTGCGTGCTCAGCCTGGAACATCAACCAAGCCTATCACTTTCCTTGATTTGACTCACAGGAAGACTTATCATGCCTGCAGCGGTGACAAAGGGCAGAGGTACATCCGAGGCTGTCAGGTCAGATTGCATCCTAACAGTTACACAGTTATTCATCATAGCCAACCCCTCCCCCAACTCGCTCCGTCGTCATCAAGACACAGTGACATTGGTCGGTGTGAGAGCCGCACAGTTAGTGTCGAGATAGAGTGACATCAATACACTGGGATTGTGCACCATCAAGTCCTGTGTTACCAAAATGGGGTAAATTCACAAAAAAAGGGGCGAAGCATGTGCTCCTCCTGATTGTCAGTGGCGCAGACAGTGAAGATTTTACAGATATAATTCCAATCAATCCCCTATGTTAATCTGAATGGAGTCAACACCTAGAATGTTGTCCTTTGTAGATGGTGGACAGTCCTTCGGGAATTCAGGAAACATCTTATGCAAGAACCACCTGGCCCAAGGATTGAGGGGATTTTTGCTACGTTTGTCGATGATACAATAATGGTTGGATGTGCAAGTGATATAGAGGAAGTGGGGAGGCTGCAGGAAGACTTGGACGGTTTAGGAAAGTGAGAAAACACGTGGCTGATGGAACGTAATATGGGAACGTGTGAGATTATGCAGTTAAGTAGGCGGAATACAGGCAAACACTATGTTCTAATAGGATCCACTAAATTGGAAGCACAAAACGATTTTGAAGCATTTATCCTGTCTTATGGTTAATGCGCAGGTTCAGTTGACAGTTTGGAAAGCAAATGCAATGTTAGCATTCATTTCGAGAGAGTTTGAAGAGACATACTGCTGAGAATGCAATGGACTGTGTTGGAGGTGATCCATCCTGGGGATGACAGATTGTCAGATGAGCAACATTTGAGGGCTCTTTTATCCATACTCGATGGAATTTAGAAGAATGGGAGGCGAGGCATCTGATAGAAACTGATCGATTACTGCAAAGATTGATACTCAACATTTAAAAGACATTGCCACTAGTCATAGAGACTATGACAAAATAGCAGTTTCATAGTGAAGGGATAGGCTGAATGACCTAAATCTATAGCTATATCTCATGCCGTTATGATTATATGGTCTACTATTGAGTGCAGAATTGTAAGTCTCTGACCTGCTCTTGTAATCATGGTATTTGTATGTTGTTTGGCCTTCACGTTCTGGTCAATGTTAACACCTGTGATACGGATGGTGGGAGGATTCAGTGTCGGCCAGTAATCCATTAATATTTTGAATATGAGCTCCCATCTGTTAGTCTCATCTGGCGGGAGCACATTGTCTCTATGATGATTGTCATTTTCAGTCTGGTATTTTTGACGAATCAATCCTGCTACGCCAGTATTGTTAAATTTAACAAAACGGTGCAACTTATCACAGCACTCAGCAACAATAAGTCATCGAATACTGAACACCCTTCTAATAACAGAAAGGTCTAAAATGTTCAATATTAGAAACACTGATTTCCTGTTCGTGTTCAAACCAGATAACCTGTCCCATCGAAGTGATCAACTTGGAACTATTTGTAAAAAATCTTTTTTGGATGTGGGCATCGCTGGATGGGCCCAGCAATTCTTGCCCGCCCCTAGTTGCCCCCTTGTGAAGGTGGTACCGAACAGCCTTCTCGAACTGCTGCAATCCACCTGCTGTGTATTGACCCACTAGTGATTTCGGAGGGAATGCCAGGGTATTGACCCAGCAACAATGAAGGAACGGCGATCTATTTCCAAATCAGGATGTTAACTGGTTTGGAGAAGAATTTGAAGGTGGTGGTGTCCCCAAACGTTTATTGCCCTTGTCATTCCAGATGGAAGTGTTCGTGAGATTGGAAGGAGCTGTCTGAGTATCTTTGTGGAATTTCTGCATTGTGTCCTGTAGATAGTACGCACTGCTGTTCCTGAGCGACCGTGGTGAAGGGAGTGAATGGTTGTGGATGTGCTGCAAATCAAATGGGCTGTTTTGTCCTGGATGGTGTCAAGGTTCTTTGGTGATGTTGGGGCTGCACTCATTCAGGTAAGTGAGAATATTCGCATTCCTGACTTCTGCTTTGTAGATGATGGACAGGCTTTGGGTAGTCAGTTTCTCCTGCAGTATTCCTAGCCTCAGATCTGCTGTTATATTCATGTGGCGAGTCCAGTTGAGTTTCTGGACAATGATACCCCCTCGGATATTGATAGTGTGCGGGGGGGGGGGGGGGGGGTGGTGGGGGTGGGGTGGGGGGGTTTGGTTAGTGTTGATAATGCTGCTGAATACAAAGTGGTTATATTGTTTCTTATTGGTGATAGTCATTGTCTGAATTTTTGTGTCGCAAATGTTACTTGCCACTTCTCAGCTCAAGCCTGGATGCTTTCCAGATCATGTTGCTTTGGGCATGGACTGCTTCCGCATCTGACCATTTGCGAATGATGCTGAACATTGTGCAGTCATCATCGAATATCCCCAATTCTGACCTTATGATGAAAGGAAGGTAATTGTTGAAGAAGCTGAAGACTTTTGGACCTAGGACATTATCCTAATGGACTACTGCAGAACTGTTCTGGAGCTGAGATGACTGACCTCCAACAACAATGACCATCTTCCTATCTGTCAGGTATGACTCCAATAATGGACTGCTGGCGCGGGATACCATCTTTGCTTGGGCTCCTTGATGTCACATTTGGCAGAATGCAACCTTGATGTCAAGGGCTGGAATTCAGTTCCCTTTCCTATGTTTGAACCAAGACTGTGACGAGTTCAGGAGCTGAGTGACTGTGGCAAAACCCAAACTGGGCCTCACTGAGCAGGTTAGTTTTGAGCAGGTGCGGTTTGATAGCACTGTTGATGACACCTTCCATCATTTTACTGATGATGGAAAGTGGACTGATAAGGCGGTATTTGGACGGGTTGAATTTGTCCAGCGTTTTATGTACAGGACATATCTGAGCAGTTTTTCCCCATTGGCAGTTTGTAAACATACTGGAACAGCTTGGCTAGGGGAGCGGTAAATTCTGGAGCACAAGCCTTCAGGACTATTGCCAGCATGTTGTCAGGCCCCATAGCCTTTGCAATATCCAGTACCTTCAACCATTTCTGGATATCAGTTAATCTAATTTGCTGAAGACTGCTACCTATAATGACGGGGACCACGGGCTGTGTCCGAAATGGATCATTCACTCAAAAATTCTGACTGAAGATTGCTGTGAAAGCTTCAGCCTTATCTTTTGCACTGATGTTCTGGGCTCTTCCATCATTGAGGATGGGGATATGTGTAGAGACTCCTACTCCAGTGAGTTGGTCCACGACCATTCACGATCGGATTAGCAGGACTGCAGAGCTGAAATCTGATGCATTGGTTCTGGGATTGCTAAACTCTGTCTGTCCTTTGCTGTTTATGCTATCTGGCACGCAAGTATTTCAGTTTGGAAGCTTAAGCAGATTAACATTTTATCATTATATATTCCTGCTTCTGCTCCTGGCATGCCCTCCTGCACTCTCCATTGAAACATGGTTATTTCTCTGATTTGCTGCTAATGGTTGAGTGGGGGGGTCATGCTGGGCCATGATGTTTCAGATTGTGCTGGAGTATACTTCGGCTGCTATTGATGGTCCGCAGTGTCTTATGGAGGCTCAGTCTTGAGTTGGTAGATCTGCTAAAAGTCTGTGCCATTACCATGGTGATAGTGCCACACAACACAATAGAGGTTATGGAGACAATAGACTTTGTCTCCACAAGGACAGTGTGGTGGTCACATTTACCGATACTGCCATGGACATATACATCTGCAGTTGGTAGAATGGTAAGGATGAGGTCAGATATGCTTTTTACCCTCTCGTTCATTCCCTCACCACCTTCTGCAGATCCAAAATGTAGCTATGTCCTCAGGAGCCGACCAGCATGATCAGTACTGCTGCCAAAACCACTCTTGACAATCGACTTTGAAATCCCCCAGCCAGAATGCACTTTGTGCCCTTGCCACAATCAATGCTTTCTCCAAGTGTTGTTTAACATGGAGGATGACTGATTCTGCTGAGCAACGACGTTACGTGGTAATCAGTAAGAGATCCTTTGTCCTTGTTTAATTTCTGTTATTTCTGTAAGGTATGATTCCGTGAGTATGGCTATGTCAGGCTGTTGCTTACCTAGTCTGTAAGGCAATTGTTCCAATGTTGGCAAGAGACCTCAGATGTTAGTAAGGAAGACTTTGCAGGTTCTGTAGTGATGTTTCTAATGTTGACTTTTCTGATGCCCATTTTGGTGTCAAGTGGTCCATCCGGTTTCATTTGTTTGAAACGTTGTAGCGATTGGTACAACTGAATAACTCACTAGACCATTTCAGAGGGCGATTAGGAGTCAATGACATTGCTTTGGGTCTGGAGTTACATGTCAGCCAGACCAGGTGAGGATGGAAGATTCCTTCATTGCAGGATATTGGTGAACCAGGTGGATTTTTCTGACAATAGGCAATGATTTCATTCTCATCAGTCGATTCTTAATTTCAGAGATATTTTTACATTATTGAAATGAATTTCCACCATCTGCAGTGGCGGGATTCAACCTAGGTGCACAGAACAGGAGCTGATTTTCTTGATTGATAATCTATTGGGAATAGCATGCGACCGACTTGGAACCACATGTTGAACTCAGCTGCCATTTCTTGTGTTGCCCTGTTTTTCAATCATTGCTTATGTTATTCTGGAATCTCATACTTCATTAAATCCTGATTGAAATATACAGCCTTCTCGCCTGCTCGAATTTCACTCAGTCTGCTTTGTTTGAACAGACATTTCAAGGCAGCTGTACATCAGAGAAGAGCAGGAAAAGATAATGGGTGATTGTGCACTTTACCTGTCACCGGACCAGCAGGTCTGCTCACGAGGTATTTATTGTGGGTCAGAGAACCTCAGAATTATTTTGGTATGCAGGGAGGCCATTCAGCCCATCGTGGAGTCACAAGCTCTCCAACTGCACAATTGGAGATCGAGATAGTGTGTGAATATAGATTGTGTTGCAAAGAAATAAACTGAGAGAAAGCAAGTGAAGTGAGATAAACTGTGAGAGGCTAGAAAGGGGAGCGACAGACTGAGTGCAAGAGGAAGAGGTGTTAGATGAGGGTGAAGTTAGATAGATCAGAAGACCACAGACAGATGTTAGAAGCTTTATTTAGAAATTCCTCTGCACGGCAAGCCCTTTGTCTGGGCTCCATACACAGTGAGCACTGTGCTGATACTGGCTGTCATCCCAGATTATTTATTTCCAACAATATCACAGAGCTGGGTTACTGACAGCCAAACAGAACCCATTAGGCCAATAGATTGGTTCCATGGAGAAAGCAGAATTTGGAAGTAGACTGTGCCAAGAGCAGCAGGAAATTACAACCAATACGCCGCCTGCACGACCCCCCACACCCCCCACCCCCCCGATACTGTATGAGAGACGAGTCCAGAGAATCTTAGTGAGGGGACTCACTGACAGAGGGGAAATCACGATCTCAGCTGTGGGTCAAATAATGATTGATAAAGTTTGCACGCCACTTCTCTAGTTATGTAATTTACGTTTCAATTTACAGAGCTCAATATCAGGAGTGTATTTTAACAACCTTATCTCCTTGTACTTTGCATATATTGGTGTTGCAGAAAATCACTTTGTTCCTGTATTTTATATTGTATAAACGCATTTCATTAATATTGTCTCTGCTAATTCCTCATTGTAGATGTATTCTTGAATCTATTCTTCATATGGGTTATAAAGAGTAACGTTCCAGTTCTGGTAAGGGGAGGGGGGGGGGGAACATCACTGTCCCTCCACACAGTCTAAACAGCCATGTCCCCCAGACCTCTCCGACTTCTGTCTTTTCCTCAATATCACAATCACAATGTAATTGAAGTTCATTAAATTACACTTCATGACAGTTCCTTAACGTCGATAACATCAACAGCATGACGCAAACCTGCCCTCTGTGATCCTGGGATAGCAATCTGCACTGTGTTTGCCATGTGCAATTATCTGTTGACATATCGACACAATTTGTTTGTTGTAACCCTCGTTTTCTTTGGTACATTTTGCTATCAGATCATGGATGATAGATGTTCTCTCAATGTTTTACTGATTTTACAATGAGTGATCAGTATTTACGGGATTTATTTCTGTATTCAAGAACAGAGAAGCATGTTTATGTTCTGTTAAATCTCCGGAATTACTTCCATATCCAAGGCAGACGAATGAATACACACAATCAATCTGCCATCTTCAACATTCCTTCCTTCAGTCACACTCACATATCACACCCAGAATGCATAAATGTTCAAAGGTATTTTGAATTTTAATAAATTAGCATTGAATTCAAAGGGGTTAACTGGAGCTATTTGTTCAGCTATTGTAAATATGTCAGACTCCATGGATCCTATGTGCCTCTAGCGAGGTTCTCTCTTCTATTAATAAGGGAATGCGGGAGCATGTCCAACAATAATAACAGGGATTTGCAGCATCAGAGAGAAGGCCAGGAGAGATGGGAATCAGGGGACACTAGACTGGAATGTTCCAGCAATGGATCAGAATCTGAGAATATTAGACTGGAATTTTCCAACAATGGACAGGAGTTTATCCTATGGTCTTTACTGGCTTTCCCAGCCTTGGATATCATTCGCGTCACGGATTGAAGATGTACTGATGGTTATTCAAGCTGGTTACTATCCTATCCTTGCTATATTTGGTGTTCCTAATAAGTTATTCTGTCTGTCTAGGGAAATGGTTTGAACTGAATTGATGGTCGTGATATGTAGATTTTGGAAAGGTGCATGCCAATGTTTTCAGTTCCAATCAAATATACCATTCCTTCGAAATTATAACTAGCAAATTATTCTTTACAAATTACTCACCAATACGCGAGGATAAAACACACTGGTCTCAACCTCTTTGATTCAATGTCTCCTGCAAAGTGTACATCTCCATATCCTCCCCACATACCAATCCTGCCCAGTCCCACCATTAAGACCGTCCCATCTCCTCCTCAGCCTCAGTTCAATTCCTAAATAAACCATCGTTTGTGCCTTTGTTAATTCCAGATACATCTGTTTCAACGCCCTTCTAACCACGTGTCCATTGCAAAATAATTGCACTTGAGATGTTTAACTTGTTGTCTCCACGAAATCTGAAAGATGGGCAGACAGTGTCCGGTGGGTCACGTCATTGGCTCGTATTCTAGAGCCACAGAATGATAATCTGTTGATATCGGCTTGCCTTATGTCCATTAAAGAAGGCGGTGGGTCATCCTTCCCTGGTCAAGTCTCTGTTTAACTGCAACCCACGGCAATTTGTTTTACTATTTATTGTCCTGTGGAACAGCTGAAACAGCCACTCAGTTCAAGATTGGCATAAAACGCTGGCCTGACCAGGGCCGCACACATCCCGTGAGGGCAGAACAAAAGGAAAGGTAGATCCCTTCCTCTGCCTGCATCCCATATTCCAACGGCACATTTCCATTCAGGTAGGTAGCCATTCACTGTTTTAGATGGATTCTTTGTGATTGAGTCTCACCGAAGAGTGATGTCCATCTCCATGGGCACCTGTGGTGCTGACTGTATTGATGCTGACCTACAGATATAAGGACGTTTTAAATTCCCCATCAGTGGCAGTGCATTGTAAACGAATGGTTTCCTGTGTCACACGAAAGAAATGTAACCAGCAAAGTGAGGGAAAAGAATTATTGTGAGCAAACATGAGAGTGTTGTTGAGGCAGTATTTGGGGTATTGCGGTCAGATTTTGTTTCCTTTACATGGAGTGATCTCCTTACCACAGAGAGAGTGAAGAGGAGTTCCACCAGATTAATCCCTGGGATGATGGCACCATGAGGAGTGAGTGAAGGTTGATCTGTAGCGCTCTGAGGGAATAAAAGGTGATTGCATTGAACCCTGAGAGGCATGGACAATCACTCCTTATATTCGAAACAGACAATGGGAAGTTGATAAATTCATGACTGCTGTTTCACTCAGGATGCATGATTCAGGATAGTTGAAATGCCTGGGAGGATGTTACGCCAACCCACCCCAAACCCTACTCCCCATTGAGAGAGACAGAGAGGTCCAAGTTTTGAATAAACTCTCCCCACATTAATACAGTGCAGTTGGTGTGTGATCCTGCACTGAATGTCATATTATCCACCACCCCGACAGCAGCCACAATACCTTCATTCTAAAACAGTTAACTATTCCCAACAGCTTCTGACACTCATGAAGAACATGAATCTATCTTCTCAGAGTTGCAAGGTACTTCCTTAAGTTTTCGACCAGAAGACTATAAGACATTGGAGCATACATTAGGGCAGTTAGCCCATCGAGTCTGCTCCGTCATTCATTCATCGCTAATAGGTTTCTCAAACCCATTCTCCGACCTTCTCCCCGTAACCCTCGATCCCCTAATCAAAATCTATCTACCTCCCTCTCAAATATACTCAATGACCTGACCCAACGGCCTTCTGTGGCAATAAATGTCAAAGATGCACCATTTTATGGTTCAATAACTTTCTCTATATCACTGTTCTAAAACGTGTTCCTTTGTGCCCTCGGATCTTAGTCCAATGGAAACATCTTATCAACATCCACTCTCTCCAGGTCATTCAGTATTCTGTATATTTCAATTTTATTCCCTCTCATCCTTTTAAACTTTATCGACTATAGACACAGAGTCCTCAAACATTTCTAAATACAATAAGCTTTTCATTCCTATGACCATTCTCGTGAAAGTCTTCTGAATACGCTCCAGGACCAGTACATCCTTCTTGACATATGGAGCTCAAAAGTGAGCACAATGCTCCAAATGTGGTCTGATAAGAGCCATATACATCCTGTTATTATATTGAATTCTTCTCGGAGTAAATGCTTCCAATCCTAATTACAATTGCCCTCCTAACTACTGCCTCAACCTGCAAGCTTACCTTGAGAGAACACTGCACTAGAACTCCCCAGTGACTTTGCACTTCAGATTTCTGAATTTCCTCGCCATTTAGAAAATAGACCATGCCTCTACTCTTCGTTGCAAAGTGCATGACCTCACACTTTCCAACGTCGGAATGCATCTGCCGATCTCTTTACCTGTCCAAATCCTTGTTCAGCCTCTCTGCCTACTCAATACGACCCGGCCATCTGCCTATCTTTGTATCGTCTGCAAACCTAGCCAGAGTGCACTCAATTCCCTCATCTAGATTGTTAATGTAACAACTAAAAAGATATGATTCCAACACTGAACATTGTGAATCACCACTTGTCACTGGCTGCCATCCTGAGAAGTGCGCTTTTATCCCCACTCTCTGCTTTCTGCCAGACAGACAAGCTTCTATTCATACCACTACCCTTGCTCTAACACCACGGATCGTTATCAAAACCAGTAATCTCCTGTGTGATACCTTGTCAAAGGCCTTCTTGAAGTCCAGGTGGATAACATCCATTGGCTGTGCTTGGTTGAGCCTGCTCATTCGTCTTCAAAGCATTCCAATAGATTTGTCAGGCATGAACTTCCCTTGACGAAATCCTGCCGACTTTGCCCTATTTTAG
Source organism: Chiloscyllium punctatum (assembly GCF_047496795.1). Lineage (NCBI taxonomy): Eukaryota > Metazoa > Chordata > Chondrichthyes > Orectolobiformes > Hemiscylliidae > Chiloscyllium > Chiloscyllium punctatum. The sequence continues at coordinate 36,231,827 of NC_092759.1, read as the reverse complement.
CAATCACTTTCAAGTATTCCGAAATCTTATCCTTCACAATGAATTCCGGGATCTTACCCACGACCGAGGTTAAACTTTTCATGGTGGGTTTTTGTTGTCTTTTTCTTTATTCTCTTTTTAAAATGGGGTGTCACATTAGTGGGTTCCCGGTGCTCGGGATCGTTCCTTACTCTAGTGATTCCTGAAAGATCAAGACGATCGCCTCCACTCCTTTTTCAGCTATTTCCCTTATAATATTGGGATGTAGTCCATCTGGTCAAGGTTATTTAACCACCTTAGGACCATTACAGTTTTTTCTAGCATGTTCTCCATGGTAGTGGCCATCATACTCAGCTCTGGCCCCTCAATCTCTTGAATGTTTAATGTATTACTCGTGCCTTCCACAATCAAGGCTGATGCAAAGTAATTATTCAGTTCCTTGGCCATTTCTCGTTCCCTACTACTATCTCCCCAGTATCATTTTCCAGCAATCCAATGTTCACTTTTGCCGCTCTTTTGAACTTTATATATCGAAACAAACTGTTACAGTCTTCTTTTATCTTAATAGCTCGCTTACCCCCCTTATTTAATAATCTCCCTCTTTATTTTATTTTATTTGCCCTCTGTTTTGTCTTTGTAAGCTTCCCAATCCTCAGGTTTCCCACTGCACTTTGCCACATTATACCCTTTCTCTTTTGCTTTTATGCTATACCTGAGTTCCCTAGTCAGCTATGGTTACCCCATCCTCCGCATATAAGCCTCTTTTTTCCTCAGGATAAATCTCTGCTGTGCCCTGAATTACTCCAAAAATCTCCTGCCATTGCTGTTGTACTATCTTTAATGCTGGGCCTGTCTCCCAGTCAATTCTACCCAGCTCCTCCCTCATGTCCCTGTAATTGCCTTTATTCAGCTGTAATACCATTACTACTGATTCTACCTTCTCCATCTGAATCTGCAGTATAAGTTCAATCATATTATGATCACTGCCTGCTAAGAATTCCTTCACCTTAAGCTCCTTCATTTATTTCACCTGTACAAGCTGCTCCAAAAAGCCATCTCATAGACATTCCACAAATTCCTTTCCTTGCGAACCACTACCAACCTGAATTCCCAGTTCACTTGCATAATGAAATCCCACAGGATCACTGAAACTTTGTCTTTCCTACAGAACTTTCTAGCTCCTGGTGTATCTTGCACCTCAGCTTCCTGTACATAACTCTAACTGCATTTTTTTCACCTTTTTGATTCCTCAATTCTACCAACACAGATTCTACATGACCTGACTTTACTTCATTTCTTATGATTGATTAATGATTCAATTCCATTCTTAATAATGAAACAACTCTATTACTCTGCCCACCTGCCTATCTTTTCGACAGGATGAATATCCTTGAATATTCCGCTCCTAATCCTGATCCTCTTGCAGTGATATCACTGTAATGCCCATATCGTACCTGCCAATTTGTGAATGAGTCACAAGCGTATTTACCTTATTCCTTATGCTGCATGCATTTCGATATGATAGTTTAGTCCTGTATTACCCGTCGCTCTTTTCACTGTCATTTATTTGTCCAGCCGTTGGTACCTACATGGATCCTGACCACTGGATCATTCCCCGCCCAATCCAAGTTCTTCTGCAGCCCAGATGATGTATCCCAAACCCAAGAACCAGGTAGGCAACACATCAATTAGGACTCTCAATCCCAATCACAGAGAAGAGTAGCGATGTCTCTAACTCTGATTATCCATCATTGGGCGGCACGGTGACACAACACTGCAGCATCAAAGTGCGAGGGACTCGGGTTCAATTCCAATCTCTGGACCCTGTGTATGTGGACTTTGTAAATTCTTCCCGTGTTTGCATTGGGAACATTAACTCTTTCGTCTCTCCACAGTATGTCTCTGTGTTTGCTTCGGATTTCTACCATCTACAGTATTTTTGTTTTGGTTCGACAGAGAAATCGAGCAAACGTGACAGGTTTTTGTAAAAGCAGCCGTGCATCGCGGGTTCCCTGGTTGTTTAGGAATCTTGCCCGGCCCCTTCCGTGTGTGCAGTGTCCCTGGATACCTAATCCATCCCTTTCATTCCCTCAGTTCATCGTCACTACATGCAGTCTTTTCTTGTGCCACCACTGGGACTCCCCACACCCCATTGCCTGGCACTGGACACTCACTTCGCAGGACTGTGCACACGACGACACTGGGCACTTTCTTACCCGCTGGGGATGCTGCATAAAGATCCTGCCATTGAAAGGAACAGAATAACTAAAGTCCAATTGAATAGCAAAACAGAGTAAACAAGCTGCATGACATCCATCTGCTCTGACATTTTCTATTTTTCTGTTTATCCTCCTCCATCTGCAATTATATGGTTCATATGTATAACTTGGTAAAAACAATGACTGCAAATGCTGGAAACCATATTCTGGATTAGTGGTGCTGAAAGAGTACAGTAGTTCAGTGGTGCTCTTCCAGCACCACTAATCCATATGTATACCTTGTCAAACAGGTTTAGTGGCGGGGATAGATATCAGATCCTCTGGGCATTGGACTGATTTAGTGGACTCCACTTTCCTGAGGTCACATTTAAGTTTTTATTATCAAGTCTATACACTTTAAAGAAATGGCCTTGTGAGAGTTCTGTTGAAAGGATATTTGAATTTTGGAGACACCAGAATATGTCACGTGCGAGTGAGGTTAGGAATAGGAAGGTAGCACAGTTAAATACATGGCCAAACAGCTGGCAGGGGAGGCAGCACTTCTGATATGTGGATCATTGGGATTCCCGAGTCGGTAGGACCTAAACAAGAAGGACAGGATGGACCTGAACTTGCAGCAAACTCTGATATATGGAGAGGGGTATAGCAGGAAAGACAGTGGAACAGCACTGGCAGGAGATCCCAAGATTAATTCAGGAGACACTGCAGAGATTCATGCTGAGGAATAGAGGCATGATACAGGGAGGATAAGGCAACCAGGGCTGACGAGGGAAGTCAGGGATTGCATACAAGCAAAAGTGTTAGCATACAATGTGGTGAAGGGCAGTGGGAAACGAGAGAATTGCGAAACTTATAAAGACCAACAGAGGACAAAAAAATAAGGAGGGAGAAGATTAAATATAGGGGTAAGCGAACCAGCAATATCGAGGAGACTGTAAGAGGTTCTTTAGATATATATAGTGCAAAAGAGAGGTAAAAGTAATATTGGACACTGGAAAATGATGCTGGAGAGACAGTCGTGGGAAACAAAGAAATGAATGAGGAACTTGGCATCAGTCTTCATGGTGGAATACATGAATAATTTCACAGAAGTTGAAGAGAGTGAGAGGGCAGAGCTGAGTATGGTGGCCATCATCAAGAATAACATGTTAGAAAACTGAATGACCTGAATTTGGATAAATCACCTGGACCAGGTGGACTACACCCCACCTTTGGAAGGGAGATAGCTGAAGAGTCACACACCCAACAACCCCACTTCCCTATCTTTGAATACTTCAACTCTCCCTCCCACTACAACAAGGATATGCAAATTGTTGGCCTCCTCCATGGCCAATTTCTAGCCAGTAGTCGTCTGGAGAAAGAATGCATCATCTTCCACCGAGGGACCCTCCAACCACACAGTATCAAAGGCAATTTCGCCAATTTCCTCATCTCCCCTCTCACCACCTTATCCCAGATCTAACCCTCTAGTTCAGTACCGCCCTCTTGAACTGTCCAACCTGTCCATCTTCCTTCCCATGTATCCACTCCACCTTCCACTCTGACCTTTCACTATCACCACTCACCTTCATCGAGCTATCGCTGTCCAAGCTAGCTTCCTCCCAGCCCCAGGCTCTCCCATTTGTCTCTCAGCCCCGTTCCGCCTAACCCCCTCGTTCCTGATGAAGACTTAATGCCTGAAACATCGATTCTCCGGCTCCTCGGATGCCGCCTGACTGGCTGTGCTTTTTTAGCACCACACTTTTTGACTCTGATCTCCAGCATCTGCTGTCTTCACTTTCTCCTATTGAAGGATTTGTTCAGGTTAGGGGAGTGAGCAAAGATATGGCAGATGGAGTATAACGTGGGCAAGTGTTACATCATGCACTTTGCCAGGAAGAATACTGGCATGGACTATTTTCTAAATAGCGAGCAGGTTCAGAAGTGAAAAGCGCAAAAAGCCGAGGGAGTTCCAGTCCAGGAGTCTCGAAAGGTAATCTTGCAGGTTGTCAACAGTTAGGAAGGCAAATACAATGATGGCATTTATTTCAAGAGGGCTTGAATATAAATGCAGGGATGTACTTCTGAGGCTGTATAAGACTTTGGTCAGGCCACATTTGGATTATTGTGCACAGTTTTGGGTTCCATATCTCAGGAAGGATGTACTGGCCCTGGAGCGTTTTCCATGGAGATCCACGAGAATGGTCCCAGGAATGAAAAGCTTAACATATGAAGAACATTTGAGGGCTCTGGGTCTACATATGATAGAGGTCAGAACATGTTAGGAGGTCGACTCAAAACTTAGAGGATACTGAATGGACTGGAAAGAGTGGATTTTGGGATGATATTTTCAATGGTAGGAGAGAATGTTAGCTCATACCCGTGTGCAAACAGCTTGAGATGCTAATGAGCTCTTCTTTTAACTGCGGAAATGGGCAGTGTCTGGCCATGCTTTTACATAAATGTTACCGATACTTTAACAGCACAAACCGGAATGCTGTCCGGGTCTTGATGCACATGGACGCAGAATGGTTCAGGAGCTGATGGGGGACAAAATGTTCTGAACATTCTGTGATCTTCAGTCATCATACCCACTTCCGATCTTATGATGGGAAAAGACATTGATGGAGCAACTGAAGATGTTTGTGCTGAGGAGGCTAACATGAGGATCTCCTGCAGAGATGTCCCGGGACTGAGAGGATTGTTGGCGACTGACCCCAAACCTTATTGTGTTCTGAAAGACCGCGTCCAGTGGGAAAGTTGCACCTGATTCCCATTCAGCTCAAATACATAGGTGGTCCCAATGCCATCCTCAGTCAAATACTGCATAGGTATCTTAGCCATTCACTCTTTCCTGAGACCCTGTGTTCGCCTCTTGTTCATATCAATAGGTGATAATGTATGTGTAGGGAGTGTTTTCCTCTCACAGAAGGTAATCACTGTTAGAAATTATCTGGGCTAGAGAGTTAGGGGAGCTACATTACTGAAAGCATTTCAGTAGGAGGTAGATGGATTTATGACCTGTCAGAGAGCTAAGGGGTGAAGAATTGGGCATTAAAGGGGAGTTAATGTCAACAGTAGATCAGCCATGATGGTATACAATGGCTTGATCATCCGAATTACCTGATCCTATTCCTTTTGTTCTCCTATTCAGTAATTGTAAAGTTAATGTTTGTAATTTTCCTGAATGTTCTTTTATTGAACTTTGCAATCAGAGAGAGTGAAGTATTTTGTAACTCATTTCTGGTTGAGGTATGGGGACTGTATTCACAGTGAATCTGGGTCTATAATATCACCAACAAATGAATCACAAGTTGCAGAGAGGAAACACTCTGTAATGAGACCAGAGGCGTCTTTTGAACCAAATAACATTTTCCAACCTACACCAAACCATGTGTGACAGTCTTGAGGGACTGGATGAGATACTGTGTTACTGTGGACCAGGTATCTGGGACAAGTGGCCTCCATCTGCTCCTTGCAGGAGCTGTGAGGGGTTGAATAGAACACAGAAACATAGGACTGAGCAGCAGGAGTGGTCCATTAGATACTTTATCACCGCTCCATGTGCTTTTGGTCTCAGCAGCACGTTTCTGTCTGTATGCCATTTTACTACATACCAAAAACAACTTTGAATAAATGCAAACATCCAGAAACCACAATCCTCTGGGGAAGGGAATTTCCACTTGAGCAGCTCTTTGAGAATTTCTCATTTGTGTTCCAATAAATGTTGGAGTGTCACTATGTCCTTTTCCAGTCCCACTCCTCCACTGGTTACACCAATCTTAAATGCAACCAGTTTAGTGATGTGGCCAATGATATAGATCTCAGAGTAGGTCATTTTCGAGAAAAACGTGAGACACAGAAAGTTGAACTCATAACAAATGGTAAACTGACAGAGTGCCCCAAATGTTATTCTGCCTTTGAAGTTACTCTGCTCACACAAGCTACTGCTAGTGGGATTTCTTTCTGGAACAGTTGGATTTGGCTGAATTCCCTCGTTTCAGGCAGCGAAGAGATTCCAATGAATCCTCACCAGGAATCCTTCACATGTGGTAAAGATAACTCAGGGATTTTCTGATCTCACACTTTGCTATCGGGCGCAACAAAGTAAGAGAGAGGGATCAATCGGCTGCTGCTTCTCAGGCAGGGAACATTTTTCTCCCTTTCTGTGTTGGAACGAATAATTGTGTCAACTGACCACCAAACTGGACCATGTGCGATCTCCTGGAACATTCTCTGGAAAACCTGATTATGGATTATATGCAAGTGGGTCATTGCTCTTGTTGTGCACAAATCCTTCCAGTCCCAAAAATTTCCAACTTTATAATTTGATGATATGCTTATATGTGTCTGTGTAATTTGTAAATATTGGTAGGTGTCTTCATAGTATGTGTGTTAATATCAATGTATCTTTTCCTTAAAATTTATTCTCTAGCTTTAGTCTCCCTGACAGAAGATAATATGCATCCAGTTTATACAGTTTTCATAAAGTCATGGATGGTTCAATACTATTTCTCAGCTTAGATCAATACTGATAATCCCCCATAACAAAAGACCTGCTTTCCAGGAATGAGTAAATCTTCGAAAAGAATTATATCTTTTTATTTTAGTTTAGTGGATCAAACCTGCACACAGTGTATTAGGTGTGGTCTCAGTAATGCCTTGTACAGATGCAGTAAAACATTCCTGCAATTAAACCCGATGTTTTTTTGCCAAAAACAGCATTATTCCACTTACCTTCCAAATCACTTGCGACATCTGATTCATATGATTCATGTCGCAAGAACATGGAAACCTCCTGTATCACAGAGTTCTGCAATCTCTCTCCATTTAAATTGTTTACCATTGTTTCATCTTTCATGCCAAAATAAATAACTTACCTTATATTATTTCTGCTGAAGGTTTGCTCACTAACCTTCCCTGCCTGTATCACTTTGCAGCTCTCATACCTTTGACAACACATTGAATGGCCATCTTGGTGTACGCGTTTATTGAGCTCCAAGCCAATTCCTCCCCTTCCTCCAGATCTTTGATAAAGATTATTGATCATTGATGACCCCACAGTGATCTCTGAGGCACTCCATCAGTTACAGCTTTGCAGCCTGAAAATAAAAAATTGTCTTTACTCTCTATTTCCTGTTGGCAACAGCTTCCCTGTTCCTGTGTACTAGCTCAGCTGGGTTGAAAGGCCTCCTCCTAGACTGTGTAGTGTACTGAACGAGCTGAATTACTTCATTCTATATTCCTGTGTAATTCCTTACAGGCGCATAATGGCCTCCTCCTGTCTCATTGTAACGATCCTGTCTGACTTAATGGAGTGGTCCCCTACCCTGTAACAGCATCGAGGGGTGGATTGAGGGAACAACACATGGGGTAGGGACAGCAGTATATCTCTGTAACAGCCTCGAGTGGTGGAATGAGGGAACACATGGGGTAGGGGCAGAAGTTGCCCATTCGGCTGCACCATTCAGAATGCTCATGGCTGGTCCGAGTGTGCCTGACCATCCATTTCCTGTCTGTTCCCAATAAACACTGACCCTTCTGTCCAGTAAAGGTCTCAGTCTGGAATATCTTCTATAACCGAGTCTTCACTGCTCCCTGAGGATGAGGACACCACAGGTAGCACAAGACTAAAGTGAAAGGGACATCCTTATTTCATTGTGGGACAACTGTTATTTTAAAACTGTGTTAACTGAACATCAAATCACCACCTCTTTTCAGACATAAGTACAGAATAATTAGGAATAAAGATGAACCACTATGGACTCCAAACCTATCCCACATTCCCAATGACCCTTTCTAATCAAATATTTATCACGCTGATCCTCTGCTGCTGTCTCAGGAAGAGAATGCCTGATAGCATAATACCGCAGGAGCATTAAGGAAATGAGCAGATTGAGGCTATTCAGCCTATCGAGTCTGAAATTCCGTTCAATAATTTCTTATTAGTACCTCGACCTCATTCTTCTGCCTTTTCCCTGGAATCCTCGATCCCCTTACAAATCAAAAACATATCTATTTGTGTCTTAATGACACTATTGTCTGTGCCCCTGTGTGTCTGTATGTGAGTCAGTGTTTGTGCGTGTATCTGTATGTGTGTGTGTATCTATGCCTGTGTTTTTGTATGTCTGGATGTGTGTGTCTGTGCCTGTGTTTTTGTGTGTCTGTATGTGTGTGTGTGTGTGTGTGTGTGCGCCTGTGTGTGTGTGTGTCTGTGTGCTTGTTATCTGTGTGTTTCCGTGTCTACATCTGTCTGTCTGTGTTTCAGCCTGTGTTGCTGTCTGTATGTATGTCTATTTGTATGTGACTGTATACGTCTCAGTCTGTTTATACGTGTGTGTATGCCTATCTCCTTGTATGTATTGTGTGTGTTCGTTTGTGTATTTCTGTGTCTGCGTCTCTGTGAAGTGAGGTATCTGTGGCTGTTTTTTTTTTGGAAATGAAAGGACTGTTGTGAGTGTTGTGGGAGCTGCCAGTGGGTTTAAACTGAGAAATGTCTTTCACTGAACATTGCTTCTTAACTGGTCAGTAGGACGTGGATGTTTCAGATTATCCACACGAGGCTTCCTGATCCACTCCAGCTCCTTAAGAGTCCTCCCCACATGGCGGGGTGAGGGGAGTGAGGGAACGGATATCGGGCACTCCACTACCCGGCTTGGAAATTTCTATCCTATTCCAGGCGGTTTCTCCTGGAATGGGAGAAAGGGGTGGAGGGAGAGTGTGAATGGGTGACCCTGCTGTTTGTGCTGGTGTAGGTGGGGAAAGTTGTGAGGTGTCTGGAATGAGTCAGTCGACAGTTTTGAATCCATATAGTATTATTAGTTGCTGAATTCATTAGTGAGAGTGATACTGCCTGAGCCTTATTTGAAGACAGAGCGTGAACTTTGTTCGGGGCTAGGTGCTATAACAGATATACAGTGAGCGTGAGGGAACAGAGAGTATATGGTAACAGAGCGAGGAGGATATTGTTGCTTGTCCAGTACTGTGGGACATTTCTTCACATCATCTCAGCGTCGTGGTGAGCTTCCCTAAATGTCTTGACCAGGTCTATCACTAATAACGACACAGACCTGTCCCTCAGCTTCCACCGAATCAGTTTAGGTAGAGTTTACAGATAGCAAGGAGAAGCAAATATTGGTGTGTTATATATCGAAAACAAAACGGTAGCAGAAAATCGGAGCATCATATGCTCTGAAAATTAGATAGGCAAGTATTGTGGATACCGCAGTCTTATTGAATGGTTAACAGCGTTAACTAAGTGACTGCTGAAGCTGTGAAAAATAAGTTCCGTAAGTGTATATGAGGTCGGTTGAAGAGTATGTTGTGAAGCAAACTAGAGAGCAGGTTATTTCGGATTTGATGTGGTGTGGTCAGAAGGACGAATTATTAACCTTGGTCTGAATAAGCCTTTAAGGAATAATGGCATTTATAAGGTACAGTTTACAAGGTGTCTGCATACAATATAGAATGCTTGAATATTCTAGTCAAACATCGCGTAAGACTGGAGGCTAGAATGTCAAGATATCTTCAATAAATTTGGAAAGTACAATATAAAATTCAGTGGGAGACAAGCAATGGTTGTTAGAGTCATAGAGGCAGACAGCACGGAGACAGGCCCTTCAGCCCAAACTGGTCAATTGCAACCAAAATGCCCATCCACGCTATACCCATTTCCCTGTCATTTTCCCGTATCTTTCCAATCCTTTACAATCCGTGTATTTGTTCAAATGCCTTTGAAATATTGTTAATGTATCCGTCTCAACCACTTCTCATTCCATATGCGTAACAGCCCCTGTGTTAAAAAGTTATTCCTCAAGTTCCCTTTAATTCTTTCCCCTCTGACCTTAAACTATAAGATCTCAGTGAGTTCGTAAATGCAATGAATGTGAAGGGTATTTGGAGGAATATATGTAAGTGGAAAGTTAAAGTTTGGTTTTCCTTCATTTAAGGGAGTCAGAACATTGATGTAAAGACATGTTGAAACAGTTTGACAGCGTGTTGGAGGGACTGTAGCTGGAGTATTGTGCACAGGTTTGGTGACCGAATCACAGAAAGAATATACTGACCTGAGAGGAAGTGCAGTGGACATTTTCCAGATTAATCCCTCAGATAGTGAGATTGCCTGATGAGGAAATTCGGCCTGTGTTCGTTAGAGTTTCAAAGAATGAGAGGTGGGTCACAGTGAAATTTAGATAATTCACAAAATATTTGACAAGTTGGAAATTAACAGAACGTTTCCCTCGCTGTCTATTCCACATTCAAGGCAAATAATGGCAGGAGCTGGGACAGGACAGTTAAGACTGCAATAAGGAGGAAATTCATCACTTGTAGGCCACTAATTAATACAGGGGCATGGAAACCTACTGGTAGGAAAGATTCTGGAGAATCACCAGATATTCTACAAGTGTCTCCAGCAGAACAGAATAACAAGGGAACATGTAGGACTCATCAGTGACTTGCCAAGTTGCAACCAAATGAACCTAAGTGTTAGGAGACAGAGGGTGGTGGTAGAGGGTTGTTTGTGTGATTGGAGGCTCGTGCCCAATGGTGCACCACGGGTATCAGTGCTGTGTCTCTTAATATTTGTGATTCGGAGGTGTTAGTGTTGGATTGGGGTGGACAAAGCTAAAAATTGCATAACACCAGGTTATACTCCAAAAGGTATTTTCGGTGGGACTAGCTTTTGAAGAGCTTCATCAAAGCGTACAGCCACCTGATGAAGAAGCAGCGTTTTGAAAGCTCGTGCCTCCAAATAAACCTGTTGGGCTACAAGCTGATATTTTGTGATTTTAAACCTTATCATAAAGGATGCAGCTGTGAATATGGAGGAGGGGTGGGGAGTGTCTTAAGTAAGTTTGTGTTTGATGCAAAGATTGGCCGGGTAGATGACAGTGAAGAGGAAGGCCTTACGTTGCAGGAAGATACAGATGGAATTGTCACATGGGTGGATCAATGGCAGATGGAATGTAACCCTGATAACTATGAGGTGATGCACTTTGGAAGAAGGAACCAGGCAGGCAAGGACTCAATGAATGGCAACACACTAGGAAGCTGAGAGGGTGCTTCTCCACGCATCTCTGAATGTGTCTGGACAGGGTAACACACAATTTGAGAAAGCGTACGGGAGCGTAAACATAGCCTTCACATATCGAAGCATAGATTATAAGAGCTATGCGGAACTTTCATTAGCCAAGATGGAATACTGTGTGCAATTCTGGGAGCTACATTACAGGAAGGATGTGATTGTACTGGAGGGGGTGCAGAGGAGATTCACCAGGATGTTCCCTGGGATGGAGCGTATCAGCTATGGATAGAGCCTGGATAAGCTCGAATTGTTTACTTTGGAGCAGAGAAGGCTAAGGGGGACCTGAATCAGGAGGATAAGATTACGAGGTATATGGATGGGGTGGATAGTCAGCAGCTGGTCCTTTTAATCAAAGGGACACATTTTTGAAGTGAAGGGTTTGAGGTTTAGTGAGGATTTGAGGACTGTTTTTGAAGCAAAGTATGTTTGGGTCTAGGATGCACTTCGTGAGATGGAATTGTCATGGTAACCTCAAAACCATTAGAAAATACATGGTTGTGCACTTGAAATGCCATAGGATTCACGGCGAGAGGTTTTGTGTTGGAAAGTGGGGCTAATGTAGACCGTGCTGTATTTCTGATAGTACAGAGTCTGTGCTTCTGTGATTATATGGCTGTGGAAGGTCAATCATTCGGCAGCTTAAGATAGGAATTGATGGTTTTCTGAAGAATATCTTATCACAGTGTATATGAGTGAACTTGTAATATCTTCTGAAAATACGCCAATGGCAAAATTAAGAGAAAAAGGTGCAGCTCTCTTACAGTCTGATACCAGAGATTTGAGGACAGGGAACTAGCAGATCAATGGAGCAAATACTTCGGTTATGCCTTCACAGAAGAAGAAAAAACAAAAATAAAATTTCCTCGCAATACTCGGGATCTTTAGTCTGGTGAGAAAAAGGGAATAGAATGAAATTAGTAACTAAAACATTTTCGAGAAAATATTGGACTGAAATTAATGGGCATAGACAAAGTCAACAGAGGTTTATGAAATAGGAATCATGTTTGGGAAAATGGCTTTTAGCAAAATTATGGAGAAGGTATCAACGCAATACGATTGGATTTTCAGAAAGATTTTTGATAAAGCCCCAAGCCTATTGTGAAAATTCGAATCCTATGGGACTGGGGCTAATATATGGTCATGGTTTTAGAATGGGAGAGCTGGCAGGAAACACTGAGTAGGACCAAAACCATGTTTTTTGAATGGAAGGCTTGGAGGATATAACAAGGATCGAGATTTGGCATCCAACTATTCCAAATACACATCATATCTTTGGTTGAGGGGCTCAATTGCAATATTCCCAAGACTGCTGACAGCTCTAAACGATGTCAGCTTGTGAGTGGATGAGGAGGATGTAAAAAAGGCTCCAAATTGATTGAGACAAGTGGAGTGACTGGGCAAATACCTGGCAGATGGAGAGCAATGGCAGAGATGAGAGGTTGTGTACATTGATGGGATCAATTCAATGGCAGCCTATCATTTGAAAAGAGATTGGTTGAAATTTGTTGATATATAAATGAACTTAAGCTGCATTTTTGTTTATTTCTGCGCAGCATTCCGAGTCCATGTAGGGCAGTGAGTTCTGAACACGGAAGTCAATACTGGGAATGGCATTGGCACGCTGTATACAGTGTACGTAGACCCAGCAAGTAACATTGAAAAGAATCTGGATCTCCCTGTACACTAGTCACTGAAAGCAATATTGCAGGAGCAGAAAGCAGGTAGGAACATAAATGGTTTATTTAACTTCATTTCAGGGTGATTTAGAATACAGGACTAAGGGTCATTTACTGCAACTGTACGGGGACTTGGTGGGACCCCATCTCGAACATTGTGCAGTATTGTGTGCAGTTTTGGTGTCCTTACCTAATAAAGGGCAAACCTGACATTGAGGGAGTGTTTTGAAGGATGACCAGACCGATCTCTGGGATGACAGTTAGTTGTGGGAGCAGAGTTTGGGGTGACTGGGCCTGTATTCCATGGGCTTTAGGAAAATCAGTGGAGATCTCAGTGAGATATATAAAACTCTGACAGGGTGTGACAGATTGGAAGCAGGGATGTTAGTTCATTTTCTAGAAAATGGTTCACGAATCACATTGTAGTCAAATCATACTTAATAAACACGTGTTATCAGAGAACTCCCTATATATTGATGGGCCGAAGGCACTATATTTCAATATTGTTTAAACATATTTTGGGATATGAACATTCTGTGGGGAAAAATACATTGAGGAGATGTTCGGCCATGAAATAGCATGCGGAAAGCTCAATGTGCTACATGACCTCCCCCTCTCCCGATGTTTCTGTTCAGTCTGTGGGAAAGCTCTGTAAATGTTGTCATAAGCTCTCAGATGTTTGGAAGGATGTCTATGCAGGGTCGACAGAACAGTGCTTCTCACTCCCTTTTCTGATAACGAGGTTGATGCTAGATGTTCTGTCAGGTTTTATCCTTTAAGACCTCAGAGTAGTTTAATATTATTGGGTGTCTCACTTGGCCGATTCAGAGACCATGTTTGTGTGTCTCGAGTCACTTTTAGGCCAAGAAAGCACGGGAGTTCACTTGGGGAAGGAGACAGATGTTTACAATCAACATTGGACAGTATTACTGACACCAGATTTTAGGTATCGATATTTTATTAATTATTTTTAACTTCCAACAGCTGCCAGATCATTGGCTTGGACTGGATTCGTAAACCAATGATATGTCCACTGCAGCACCATCTCCACATGGGGACCTATCAGAAACCAAACTGACCCGATTATTTCGGTGCTACTTGACAGCTTTATCGAAAAGTATTCCCACCAATTTGACTGTCGAGATGGGACTGAGGGTGTGGTAATTGGTCAGATTGTAATTATTCTCCTATGCAGGGACTGGATATAGTTGAGTAATTTTCCTCATCGCCAGGGTCATATCAGAGTTGGAGCTGGAATGAAACGTAGGATGGCGTTTTTACAGGGGGCAGGGTGGGAAGAGGTGTAATCTAGGTAGCTGTGGGAGTCAGTCGGTTTATAGTATACGTCCGTGTTGAGTCGGTCATCCGAGATAGAGATGGAGAGGTCTCGGAAGGGGAGGGAGGAGTCTGAGACTCTCCAGATAAATTTGAGGTCTGGGTGGAAGGTGTTCGTAAAGTGGATGAACTGTTCAATCTCCTCGTGGGAGCACGAAGTAGCGCCGATACAGTCATCAATGTAGTGGAGGAAAAGGTGGGATTATATTCCCAATTCCTTCGCCTTCACCGCATCTGCTGCCAGGAGGACCAATTCCAATACCGAACAATCCACTGGCCTCCTCCTTCAAAGACCGCAATTTCCCCTCAGACGTGATTGACGATACTCTCCACCGCATCTACTCCACTTCCTGCTCCTCCGCCCTTGAACCCCGTCCCTCCAATCGCCACCAGGACAAAACCCCACTGGTCCTCACCTACCACCCCACCAACCTTCAGTAACATCGTATCATCCTTCGTCATTTCTGCTACCTCCAAACGGACCCCAACACCAAGGATATATTTCCCTCCCCACCCCTATCAGCGTTCCGGAAAGACCACTCCCTCCGTGACTCCCTTGTCAGATCCACACACTCCACCAACGCAACCTCAACTCTCAGCAACTTCCCCTGCAACTGCAAAAAATGAAAAACTTGCACCCAAACCTCCCTCCTCACTTCCCTCCAAGGCCCCAAGGGATCCTTCAATATCCATCAGAAGTTCACCTGCACCTCCACACTCATCATTTCGTGCATCCACTGCACCCGATGTGGCCTCCTCTATATTGGGGAGACAGGCCACCTACTTGCAGAACGTTTCAGACAACACCTCTGGGACACCAGCACCAACCAACCCAACTGTCCCTTGGCTGAACACTTTAACTCCCCCTCCCACTCCGCCAAGGACATGCAGGTCCTTGGACTCCTCCATCACCAGACCATGGCAACACGACGCCTGGAGGAAGAGCGACTCACCTTCTGCCTAGGAACCCTCCAACCACAAGGGATGAATGCAGATTTCTCCAGCTTCCTCATTTCCCCTCCACCATCCTTTTCTCGGTCCAAACCCTCAGACTCAGCACCGCTTTCTTGACTTGCAATCTTCTTCTCGACCTCTCCGCCCCCACCCCCTCTCCGGCCTATCACCCTCACCTGAACCTCCTTCCACCTATCGCATTCCCAACGCTCCTATCCCAAGTCCCTCCTCCCTACCTTTTATCTTAGCCTGCTTGACACACCCTCCTCATTCCTGAACAAGGCCTTATGCCCAGAACGTTGATTCTTCTTCTCGTTTGATGCTGCCTGACCTGCTGCGCTTTTCCAGCAACACATTTTTAAACAACTACCTCATTGTCCACTTTAATTTTAGGAATGTCCGATTCAGAATCCTCTGAAGTTGTTTTTTCCTTCTGTGCCGTAATCATTAACACTTTGTGCTCTGGCTGTCCTTACCTGTCAAAGTACATTTTGAGCATATTCACATGACATACGCTGTGAGATTTCTTTTTTTCTGGAGTCCTATCAAGTAGTTACTCTCACTCAATATCCGTTGTATTTGATAAGGTCTACTAAACCTTGCTTTTCAAGGTTCACCTATAACTGGAAGTAACAGTAAAATCTTATCCCCGATAACAAAATTGCACTTTTTTAAATTTCCTGTCTGCTTCCTGTTTTATTGCATGTTGCATTTCTTTTAAATGCTGTCGAGCCAACTCCCCAGCGCTATTAATCGTTCCTTAAATTTTGAGACCGAGTCCAAATGTGTGGCCTTTGAACTCTAATTTACTATTTTCTCCTTAATCAATTTTAATGGTCCCCTCACTTAATGCCCCCAAAATAATTCCAATGGAACAAATTTGCTCTGTTAAACGGGGGCATCCCTGATCACAATAAGTGCAAACGGAATTCCCCGGCGCTAATCATCTGGACAATCCTGATTATAAGCCCTCAACATGGTCTTTAATGTTTAATGTCACCTTTCTCGTGCTCCCTGCAATTGTGGATAGTTTGCAGTAGATTTGAATTGCTTCATTCCTAAGACATTATCATGATTAATTAGATGTGAACTTTGAACCTTGATCTCACTGTATCTTCATTGGTAGTCCGTATCTATTTTTTATAAAAGAGTAATTCCTTTGCAATTCTTTTAGCTGTGATACTGCACCTTGGGATGGCCTCTGGAAATCTAGTCGATGCAGCCATTATTGTTAAAAAAATACTGATGCCCACTCTTTTGATTGTGGTCTGGGACCTAGCCAATCAATTAAGACTCCTGTAAAAGGTTCCTCAAATGCCGGAATAGTTAAGAAAGGTGCAGGTTTTATTATCGCTTGTGTTTTTCCAATTACCTGACATGTATGATGCATCTGGCAAAATTCAACTGCATCCTGTTGCAGTCCAGGCCAGTAAAATGTCTCTGTATTCAGTCTGTTTTTTTTTCCTCACTCCGAACTGACTTCTCGGTGGTAACTCATCCACCATTCGCATCACCTCATTTCTGTACCACATTGGCAATATGATTTGATGAATCTCTTCTCATTTCTCATCTCCTTGAAAATTTGATAGTCTCCATTTCCTCATTTGGACATCATTTTTAAGGTAATAAAGCTCAGGGATACAGTCAAAATTCCTAACGTATGTGCTTTTTGATACAACTGCTTTAAACTTTTATCTTTCTGCTGTGACTCAATTAGTTTAGCTGAGCAAAAATAGTTACATGATCACCTATTTGCTCCTGTTTTGGCTCAACTTTCTGATGGAACAAAATATCTGTTCATGCCACTTAAGCTTCCTTATCTTTACATTTTTGGTATTTTCTGTTTCAACTTGTGACATTGGGACTTTGTTACCCACAATCAGGAAAATGTCAAGGATAAAACTCCTACATTGATTCAGTTGTCTGCATATCCACTGGCTTTTCAACGAGAGTAGCAGTAATCCGACCACTGAATCAGCTATATTTTCCGCAAGGACAAATTGTATTCCTGGAGCTGAGAGTTTGTCCAATACCTCTACCACAATTTCCCCACATTTTTCTGGACACGCTATGCTCACTTTACATGATTTTGCACCTTTTGTCTCATGGTGAATTGCCTTTCGCTGTACCTTTTTTGGAAATATTCCTTCAGGAGTATATATCTCCTTATCTATTCACAGAGGGTCCGGTGTCTCTTAATATTGCATTCTCTTTAACTGCCCTATGTGAATAAACTTTCCCTTTGCAGGTATATTTTATAAGCAGATCTGGTACTCCCTCCGTAACAAACCTCCAATCAGATTATAGACTCTGATGCAGCTTTCTAGTTTCCACTGTGCATTCTGTTAACGCTCCATCAAAACTGCCAGATTTATTCCTTTTTCCTACGTCTGTGTTTTTTTCTGAATCCACCAAAACAGTGATTTCACGTGACCTACTTTGTTGCAATGAAAACACCGGAGGCTTTTAAGAAATCTTCTCTGCCTCCTTCAAGTATTGCCTTCACCGAGATCTACGTCTCCCTTTCTACGTGGGGATTTCTCTTTGCCCCAATTTCTATCCATCATGGACTGAAATTGACTCTGGAAGCCAAAACAAGTTTTATAACAATAATCACTAGTCATAATCATCAGCCTCTTCAGCTGCCAGCCTTGCCTTTATTACTCTAGTATCTTCCAAATGAGTTTGCACTATGTGAATGCTTAAACCCCTTCAAAGTAATTGTCTCTCTCAGAGCATTGCAGGTTTGCTCTCTTTTTAAAGCTCTTATCCATCTACCAAAATTACTTTGTTTGATTCTTTCAAACTCAATATGGGTTCGAACAGGATCCTTCCTTAAATTCCTCACGTTGTCTGTAGGCTTTTGGCACATGCTCATATGTACATTTTCCCCTCCTCATACTCCCCAGATCCCTCCTCTGATAGTGTTGCGCATACCTCACTAGCTCTACCTACAAGTTTTGTCTGGGTCAACAAAACCTACATGGTCACTGCCCACTGAAATTCTTTAGCCACTTTCCTCCTCATTAATCTGGGCAAGCTGTGAATATACTGAAACACATTTCTCACCAGGCTTTGGACGACCATGGGTTTACCCATCTTCACTCTGTACCTCACTAAGCTGACCTTCAGCCTTCATCTTCATCCTTTTCAGCTGACTTTCCATTCTAAGTGTCCACCTCTGAAGCTCAAATGCTCCCTCTTTTTCTTTCTCTCCTGCTGAAGCTATTTATTTTTTTCTCTTTCTTCCGTTAAACCTATTCGTTATCTTTCTTCCTCTTCTTTTTATAGTCGTAGCTCAAACTGCTTCACCTCTGCTTCCAACTCAAGCTGCCTCCTTTGCGATTGAAGCTTACTCATCTCCACAGATCTTGATGGAGTTTCCAGCAAATTGGAATGCTGAGCTACTGCTGCATTGATCTCATCTTTCCTCACACCAGATGGTAGCTTTTACTCCCTTTGTCTACTAATTCCTGTGGCTTGGAATTATGTGCATTTTGTAAAACCCCCAAGGTCACTTTCTCCACCTCCAAAACAAGCTTTGTTCCTGCAGGAACCATTGCTATCTGAAGGTCTGTTTACTCACCTAATCAACACACGAAGTAAGAGACAATATCACCTGCCACTGGCTGTCTAAATTCCGCGAAGGCCCCTAATCTGTTATGGACCAGATCCGAACCCTCAAAACATTTTAAGCAGGTAGCCGGACGATAAATTTGCTACTTGTTGAAGGTTCGTGTATAGCTGATATTCCCAGAGAGAATTAGCTGGTCAGAATGCCGAGTTTTCAACAAATGCCATTTATTTGCCAAATTCCCAAATTAAACATAAGGAACCGAAAATAGAATACCTGAATAACGTATCGTATCCGAACCTGACAGGCTATCCCGATTTAAAGATGCTGTTCCAATATACTTGCAACAATCCCAATAAACAAAACCCCTTAGCACCAAGAATAAAACTGACACAACTGCTTACAGGTTATAATGTCGGAAGGGCAGAAGGAGGCAGAGAGCGTCCAGTGACCCTGACTCAACAAACCCCTGAACTGATCCAACCTGTCCACCGAGGGAGCTGGACAGGTCCTCCTGATTATACAGGGTACTTTTTAGAGACTTGAAAGGCTTCTTGGATGAGGCATTATCTGTTAGGTATAAACAAAAGGACCCCAAAGAACCTTTCAAAATTCTGACATATTGGAATCTTGGGTCCTTTAGACCCTCTTTCAAAAAAACCAAGGACAACATAACCCTGTAAAAGGACTGGCTTTGTGAGAACATGCCACATTTGGCTTTGGACTGAATTCCAAAACTGTAAGTCTTACCGTTTTGAAGCCAATATAATGTATTAAGGTATTTGTTAGTTTACATAAAACAGTGCTCAATCATATTGTGTGTTGAAGATTCAGCATTGTCACGAGTGGAATGTCCAGACATATCCACACTTCCTGTGTATGGTCAGGGCAAATATATCCACTGAGAATCTATTGCTTGGCGCCTGTTCTAGTCAAGGAGAGACCAGCATGGAAACCACATCTAGATTGTGATTTTTTTTGGTGGATGGTCATGGTGGAGCGTTCAGGTGGTTACAGCATTGCAAATGAATAACACAGCAGAATCATCTAACCCGCGATAAGAAAACGTCAATAATTCTCCCTCACAATTAACTCCACGAGAGCAAATGGAAATTGGAGATGTGACCATTAGCCAGCGATGTCAACATTCAATTCAATCCAGTTGTTATTTTGAACTGAAAGTCGTATTCCAAAAGGAGTTATCTGGATCTGTTTGTTCAATGACTGTGATTGATGTCACTCTCCATGGATCCTAATTATGTCACTGGATAGTTTTCCTCTTCTATTTATACGGGGCTTCTTCCAATGCTTTATCCCATTATTGATGCAGATGCATCACCAGCAACACTGACAAGGATCATCAGTTGCAGCGACAGGGAAAGGAGAGATCAGAATCTGAGAACCATAGACTGTAATGTTCCAACAATGGGCCAGAATCTGAGAACAATAGATTGAATGTTTCAACAGTGGATCAGAATCTGACAGCATTAGACTGGAATATGCCAACAATGGATCAGAATCTGAGAACAGTCGACTGGAATGACGCATCAATGGTTCAGAATCTAAGAAAAATAGACTGGAATGCTGCAACAATGGACAGGAGTTTATATTGGGGTCTTTTGTATTTTTCCTGGTATTGGCACATGTTACCAGATCGGATATTAGGTGTACTGCTGATTATTCAGGCTGGTTACTATCCCATGCTCGCTATTGTTGGTGTTCCTGGTAAGTCTCCCCATCACTATCGATTTATTAATCCCATGGTGAACTTCTGTGCTATTTCTGTTATCTATATTTACTAAATACTGAAACTATTGTCTTCAGTTTCAAATGCAAACGCATTCATTACCCACAAATTTCAGAACCGCCCACACCCCCGCACACACAAACATCTGAAAACAAGACTGTTCACAATCACAAAGTACCTATTTTCCCCGAATTGATTTATGTCTTGGTATTCTCTCCATCACCAAAGCTACTCACTCCCAGCTCCATGGTAGCGCCAGACCCTATCTTGACGTCAGTGTGAGTGCAAAATAAACCATTATCTATACCTTGGTAAAAGTCAGACTTTATGGTTCCTGTTCTCTTCTAATCACTCTTTCCGTTACAAATGTTTCCATCAAAATCTTGTTCTTGTCTGTAAAGTAAATTCATGACAGGGACACGGTGTCAGAGTAGTAATGTCGCTGGCCACGTAATTCAGTGGCCCAGGTAACTACACTGTGGACACTGTTTCAAATCCTATCACAGATGATGACAGAACTTAAATTCAAATGACAGGAACTGGAAATAAAAGTGAATTTTACTAGTATAATCCCACCAGCACTTTGTCAATAAGTTTATCTATTTCATTGTTGTCCTTTGGTGATTAAATCTCACATTATTGCCCGGTCTGAATTAAGACTGACGTCAGACCCAATACCTTAAGGAATGGCCTCACAGTAAAAGGCATTTAGTGAGGTCCACAAATGCTGCCCTGTCAGTGATGCAGACATCCCATGAAAGGTAGAGGAAAAAAATGCCTCTAGAGATCAGAAACAAAAGGAACGAGTAAGTGCCAGAGAAACTGAACAGATTTGGCAGCCTCAGGTCGAGAGAAAAATAGAAGTGAAGTTTTGCGTCCAATCACCATACATCAGAACTGAATGCAGCTGGGAAATAGTGTGTTTGATGTTGATGACAGGGATGGCTGTTGTGAAAGGGAGAAGGAGTGAGTTGAATAGATAGAGAAAGAGAGAGGTAGAGAGAAAGAAACAAACAAACAGAGGGACTGTTGATGATTAGCTGGAGTGGAAATAATAGTCCAGACTAATCTTATTTATTTTTCTCCTGTTCCCATATTACTGAAATGCATGCCCATGTGAGGTATACCTCCATGTCCCAGTTTGAAGTGAGCTATGTCCCTTTGTCTCTCTTCCTTGAGTGTCATCATCTTCTTTTATTCAGTTATGGGATGTTGGGCCAGTAATTAATTCCTTTCCTGATTGTCCTTAAGAAGGTGTTGGTGAGCCGCCTCCCTGACCCACTGCAGTCTGTGAGCTGTAAGTAGTCAGTGTTGTGGTCCGCCCGGTTTCATTTATTTGAAAATTTTAGTGAGTGATATAACGGAGCGGCTGGCTTGGCCATTTCAAACTACAACTGTGTGTTAACCACAGTGCTGTGGTCTGGAGTCACATGTAAGTCCGACCGGGTGAATACTGTAGATTTCCTTCTCTGAAGTGCATTAATGTTCCAGGTAGGACAAACACAATGGTTTCATTAGATTCTCCATTCCTGATATTTTATTGAACGCAAATTCCAACATTTGCCGTGGTGGGATTCGAAACCGGGGTTTCGGTTATTACCTGAGTCTCTGGGTTATTATTTCAGAGAAAATACAGCTAGGCCATCACCTCCGCAGCATCTGCAACCATCTCCAATGGCAATAGTGTTGTTGTTGTTGGCGTGGCTGTGCTTAAAGCATAGCGTTTTTCAAGGCAACAAAATGATTTGGCAAAACATACCATCCTTCCCAGTTTGTATTTATGCGAAGGTGAGATGATGGCAAGTGTTCTTGGTGAAAAGGAGGTGGATGTCCTTGGTCATGAGCCACTGATAGAATTCATACGGAGCAGTAGGTAATCAGCCCAGTAAATGTATAGTGTCCTTCATTGCAAAATGATGGAAGTATAAGTATGAAGACACCTTACTGAATTTGTAAAGTGATATTGAAACAGTACTTGGGACGCTGTGAACAGATTTTCTCTCCTTTATGAGGAATGATCTCCTTGCCACAATGAGACAGAATACAGGCAATGCGCCAGAGTAATCCCTGTGTTGAAGGTACCACAAGGAGAGTGTGAAGGAAATGAGTGTTTAATCTGTAATGCGAAAAAAGAATAAAATGTGATTGCAATAAAACTTGAGCGTTATGGACCAATATTCATTATTTTCAAAACTAAGCATTGACACCATGAAATATTACGTGTTTCCCGCAATTTATGTTTTCTCATTTGGACAAATATATGATAGGGAATGTTAAGAAGGACATGGGCCAAGTACAGGAAAATGGAGTTAGCATGGATGGACATTTTAGTCTGAATGGTCCAGTTTGGGCTAAAGGGCACGTTGAACTCTATGACTCTGTGATAGTTTACATGTCCCTGTGGAGCCCCCATGTTGTTGAGAGACAGCTCCAGGCTCTGACCAAACTCTCTCCGTCTCAACGCAAGGTTGGAGTGAGACCCTGCACTGAGCATCATGTTGTTCACAAACTTCTCAGCAGCCACATTCTGACAGGGTTGGTCATTCTCAAAGGCTTCTGACATCCATACAGAAGACTAGCCTTGTCTTCTCGGAGATGGAAGATGCCTCCTTGAGATGTGCCACAAACCATCCGGTGTGCCTCCTTACCATCAGCAAACCATGTTAATGTAACACGTGTGAAACATTAGCAAAGGAGCCAGGAGGCACAACATGGAGCAATCTGTCTGTGCAGCCGCTGCTTCACTAGTTTGTAGTGTTGCAGCATCAATTACATCCTCCTATTTCAGTGTAACAGTTTGGACGGGCTGAATGGCTTCTTCTGTTCATTTGTCAATGTCTCGGGTGGCTGAATGTCCTCTTCCTCGTTCCAGGGAAGAGGTCCACTATTGGGTGACGCGTGGCAGCTGCTTACCTGCGTGTTGTGCTGACTGGATTCCTTATCTTCCTGTGTAACATTAAACAAACAGGAGGCTGGAAGAAACAGCAAGCCAGGCCGCATCAGGAGGTGGAGAAGTCAACACTTCAAATATACCCGTTCTTCAGGACTGCGAGTGGGGGTAGGGGGAACTGCAGATAAAGAGGGGATTGAGTGGTTGGAGTGGGGAGAGCAGCAGAATGGTGAGGTAGCAGAAAGGTGGACACAAGTGGTGGGTGCAACCTGGTTGGTCGATGGGAGGGATGAATCCGGTTGGGAGCTAGAAGGTGGGGTCATTTGGTGCAATGGAAGGGAGAAGGCGGGACTGGAAAGGGAGTAGGGCCATGGTTGGGAAGGTTATTCCAAATTGGAGAACCCAATGTTGAGTCCTCCAGGTTGTAGGCTAACCAGGCAGAAGGTAAGATGTTGTTCATCCAATTTGCGGTCTGACTCACTGTGGCAACAGAAGAGGCCAAGGAGGTCATGTTGGAAAGGAATTGGGAAGGGGAATTGAAATGGGTGGTGCCTGGGAGTTCAGGTCGGCCGCTGTGGGCCTGGTCGTGATGCTCGGCGAAATGAGCCCTTTGTTTACGTTACTCTCCCCGATGTAGAGAAGACCACATCAGGTGCACCTGATGAAGTAATCTAGGTTGAAGGAGAGGCATGTGACCTATGATTAACATGGAAGGACTGTTTGGGGCCTTGGATGAGATGAGGGAGGTGGTGTTCCAGCAGGTGATGCATTATTTTCATCTGCAGGGTCAGTTGCCAGTGAGGATTGGCGGGTTTGGTGGGGAGTGTGGCACGAACCAAAATTAGTGAAGTGATTGGTCCTTGTGGAAGATGTTTCAGGTGATGGGATCCAACCTCGTTAACTGTATCTGGTGCTACTGATGTGGTCTTCTCTATATCAGGGAGACCAAATGTAAACTAAATGGAATGCTTTGCTGAGCATCTCAGCTGGGCCTGTAAGGGCAGATTTGACCTCCCAATCACCTCCGATTTCAATTCCCCCTCCCACTCCATTTTCGACATGGTCATCCTTGACCTCCTCCATTGCCAGAACGAACCAAAGCACATCTGGAGGAACATTGAATATTCCACCGGTGCAGCCTACAGCCCGGGAGACTCAACATTGAGTTTTCCAATTTCTAATAACCTCCCTTCCAATACCCCGACTCCCTTCCCATCCTCTCCTCCTTCCTTTCCTCTCATCAACCCATCTTCCAGCTGTCAACTGGATTCATTCCTCCCATTGACCAACCCGGTGGTACCCTCTACCTGTGTTTCCCACCTCACCACACCGCCTCCTCCTACTCTTGCACCTCGACTATTTATCTGTACACACCGTTACCCCCACCCCAGTCATGAAGAAAGCTTATGCCCAAGGAGTGAACTTCATCTCCTGATGCTGCCTGGCCTATTGCGTTCTTCCAGTCTCCTGCATTCCAACATTTGTGGTTTTTTAAAAACTCTTCTTGTGCAATAGGTAAGAGATAGTAAATGGGCTGTGCCTCTTCTTATCCAATAGCTTCAATGGGCTGAATGGTGTTCTCACATTTCTGTGACACCAGCTTGAGATACAGAATAAGCTGCTCTTTTTTAGTTCTTTGGAAATGTTCAGGGTCCAGTAATACTGTTACATTAATGTTACCTCGACGTTAACAGCATGAGCTTGAATGTTGACCAGGTTTTGATGCTTTATGCGATATTTTCTGAGCATCCTCACTTCTGATCTAATGATGGAGGGTAAGACGTTGATGAACCAGCTGAAGATGTTTGTGCCGAGGAAGCTACCTTGAAGATCGCCAACATAGATATCTAGGGACTGAGAGGATTGATCTGCACCAGCCACATGGTGTCCTGAATGGCCCAACCACTTGGTAGTTTACAACTGATTCCCATTAGGTTCAATGTTATTCAGTTTCCTTGACACATTCCTCAGTCACGCCCTGCCGTGATATCAGAGCCAGTCACTCTGATACTGTGCTCATATCTTTTGTTTATGTCAAAGGTCAAGGTAGATCCGTGGGGACTGTTTCCTTCTCTCAGAGGGTAGTGACTATTCTGGCCTCTCTATCTCAGACAGCTACATCTCTGAAAGTTTGGGGAGCAGAATGGTGTTAATAGATCTTGACACATCAGGGAGTTAGGGCTACAAAGAATTGGGCAGAGAAGAGAAATTAATGCCGGGAGAGATCAGCCCTGACCTTATTGAAGGCTTTACAGGCTATATAGCCTGGTGTTATTCCAGTGTACCCCATCGTCCAGTCATTTTGTTGCCTCTTCCATTTCCTGTGTTATTGACTTCAAGTAGCTGAATAGCCTGATCATGTTGCTGCATGATCTAGAATGGGTCTAGTTCTATTGCCTTGAGGGCTGATTGGCCTCCTCCTGTAACTGTATATCATACTCCAGGGGCTGAAAAGCCTCATCCTGTTCTGGTGTAACTGAAATCCATATAGTCCAGATCTACCACCCTTGGAGAAAGTGAACACTGCAGATGCTGGAGATCAGAGTTGCAAAGTGTGGCACTGGAAGTGCCTAGCTGGTCAGGCAGCATTCAAGAAGCAGGAGTATCGAAACCTTGGACATTCCTGATGATAGGCATATGCCAAAACATCGATTTTCCTTCCCCTCCAATGCTGCCTGATCTGCTGTTCTTGTCCAGCACCTCACATTTGGACGTCTACTGGCCCGCCCTAGTCAACCTTCCTGGTCATGTCATCAAAGAAAATTAACAAATTCTTCAGGCATGAACTTCCACTCAAAAAGCCATGCTTACTATTCCTAATCAAACCGTTTTCGGAATGCATGTACATCTTATCCTTCAGAATCTTCTCAAGTAATTTACCTACCACAGATGTTAAGCTGACTGGTCTGCATTTCCCATGCTTAATTTTTTCAGTCCTTCTTGATTAAGTGCACATTTGCTATCCTTCAGTCTTCTGGGATCTCATCTGTGATAACTGATGATCAAAATTATCAGCCACGGCCCCCGCAAATTCTTCTCTAGCCCATTTCAGTGTTCTTGGATATATCTGGTAAGGACCATGAGATTTCTCCAACTTCAAAGATTCTAGTACATCAATTACCTCCTCTACTGTGATACAGACTGTCCCTAAGATATCACCACTAATTTCCCCAAATTCCCATATATTCATATCTTTCTCCACTGTAAATATAGAGGAGAGATATTTGTTGAGGACATCGCCTATCTCTTATGGTACTACACATGCATGTCCACTTTGGTCTTTGAGGGGTCTTATTCTCTCTTTAGTTAATGATTTTCCTTTAATATACTTAAAGTGCCTCTTTTGATTCACCCTGATCTTCTCAGTCAAGGTTATCTCATACCCCCTTTTCGCACTCCTAATTTCCTTCTTCAGTAAACTCCGATATCCCCTGTACACCTCCAGGGATTTCCGTGATCCAAGCTGCCTCTACCTGAGCCACGCCTCCACAATTTGTTTGGTGAAAGCCTAAACATTTCTTGTTATCCAGTGTTCCTCATTCCTGTCAACGTTCCTTTCATCCTCACAGGAACAGATAGATCTTAAGCTCCCGCTTGCTGGAGGTCCCTTTGCTTGCAAACAGACTACTCTGATCAACTCCTGCAAACGCCTGTCTGAGTCTATCAAAATTAACCTTGCCCCAATTTCGAACTTGAATCTATGGACCAACTTCTTCCCTCTCCATAACTTTTTGCAAATTAACAGAACTATGGTCACTGGTCCCAAAGTGCACATCTACTGTCACCTCACTCACCTATCCTGATATATTTCGTAAGAGTAGGTCAAATATTGCCGCTTCCCGATTAGGACCCTCTATATACTGCTGGAGGAAACTTTCCTGACACATCCTATCAAATCCCTTAATGCTCTGGCAGTTCCAGTCTGTGTTATAAAAATTAAAACCCCTATTATGACAACCCGAATGTTCCCTGCAAGTCTCCCCAAACTCGCTAGATAGTTTTGTTACTGTAATTCCTGTTGACAGTTTGGGGGCCTATATTACAACCCCAATAAAGTCACCATCCGCTTCTTATTTCTTAGTTCAACCTACAAAGCCTGACTGGATGATTCATCAGTTATTTTATCTCTGATCAGTGCTTTCTACTCCCCTTGATTAGAAATGCTACTCCCCTCCCACTTTCCACCATCTCTGTCCCTCATAATGCATTTATCCTTTTACATTAAAGGTCAGTCCTACCCATCCCTCAGCCATGTTTCTGTAATAGCTAGACTATCCAGTGCCGAGTATCTATCCACACCCTGTATTCATTGGCCTGACCTGTCAGCTCTTTCACATTGAAATAAATGCAATTTAATCAACAGGCATTCCTTGCTCCCTATCGTGTTCCAGCCTGGTCTGTCTCCTCAACGTACTATTTCTGAATACTGTATTTCCTTCCAGCCTCACACTTGCCTCCCTGCTCTCGAGGGTCCCACCTCCTGCCAATCTCGTTTAAACACTCCCTTGTAGCACGAGCAAAACTGGCTGCCAAGATATTGGTCCCCCATCCAGTGCATGTGCCACCAGTCCCTCTTGAACAGGTCAACTCTGTCACAGAAAAGCTCCTAATGATCAAAAAAATATGAATCCCACCCCCTGCACCAATTCTTTAGTCACATACGTATCCGCCATATCTTCCTGTTCTTACCTGCTCTCGCTCATGACAATGGAAGTCATCAGGTGACTGTCAAGGTCCTGTTTTTTAACTTTTCTTCGAGCTCTCAGGAATCACTCCGAAGGACCACATTCCTATGTCTACCTGTGTCATTTGTGCCAACGTGCACAATGACTTCTAACAGTTCACACCACCCCCCACGCCCCCCAACTCCAGCAGACACTCAGAGACATCCTGGACACTGACAACTGAGAAGCAACACACCATCCTGGTTTGCCGTTTGAGGCCACAGAATCTCTCATTTCTAAGACCCTGTTTACCTTTATCCTTTCCCATTGCTCCCCAGACCCAGTCGTAATGCAACTATGCTGGCTACTGCTGCTTTCCCCTAAACGGTCATTTTTCCTAACACCCATTTCCCAACACCACAAAGTCAGTATCAAAAATGGTATACTTGTTTTCGAGAGGAATGCCACAGGGGATTCCTGCACTCTCTGACTACTCCCTTCCCCATTCCTGGTTGTCGTCCAGCTACTCTCTGCCTGGAACACGACAGGAAGCAAGGAACACCTGTTGGATTAAATTGCGTTTATTTAAATGCAACACGGCTGACAGGTAACGATGACGAACTCATGAATTAGATCTTTACGTGGGATTGGGATATGACAGTCTTTAAAGAAACACGGCTAAGGGAGGGACTTGGGTGTGACCACCTCACTAAAGCTCTTACCTCTGAAGTGCTCTGTATCTGGATGATCCGGAGAACAGCCAACTCCAGATCCTGAACACTGTCTCCCAGGAACTGCAGCTGGTTGCACTGCCCACACGTGTAGTCATCAGGGACAAAGGAAATCTCGCTGAGCTCCACATCCCGCAGGTGGAACGTGCAACTGCCCTAACTGCCATCCCAACTGTTGTCAAACTAGCATTAAAAAGAACTTACGTGAGCTTACCTGTACCTTTTGCTGAGCCTCTGCTCACCAAAGCCTCTGGGACCAAAGCATTACTACCTATTTTGCCACTAACAGCACGTCAATAGACCACTCCACATTTAGTTTTGGTTAAGGCAGGAGAGAAACACTGCAGTGATGCATTGTTTGGGACTTAAGCACCCCTTGACACCAGACCCATACTTGGACTTGGAGAGTGTCTTGCTGAGGTTTTCTTTCTCGTCGTGGTGACTGCGCAGATGCAAATATTCACCCTGACAGCCAATCCACGTTGTCGCAGTCCTCTGATCTTTTCTGTCTATTAATACTGCATTTGTGAATTCCTTGAATCTATTGATTGCTTTCCAAACTGTGTCTCATTCTGGAGGGAGAGATGCTGGTGTTCCAGTGAATACAGGCTATTTGAAAAGGTTTACCATTAGATATATGAGCGAGAAAATGCCCATCCGCTCGCTGACTCTGTTTTTCCTTTCAATTAGGGTACATTTATTCGGATAACCTTCAATTCCATTTTCCAGCATTTTCCCTGTAACCCTTGTTTAAAACTCTGTCCATCTCAGCCTTGAACATATTTAGTGATCATTCCTCAACAGCTATCTCAATTTTCTACAATTGTTTCCCTCCCACTGATGTAAGACTTGGTGGTCTTTAATCCCATGGCTTTTTTTCTAGCACTCTGTGTGGAAGTTAAACCTACATTTGATGTTATCATGTTCGATAATACCAACTTTGTGGCCAGAGGCAAAACTAAAAAAAAAATAAACACAACGGTTAAGAACCTGTAATCTCCTCCCTCATCTTCCACATCAGTCTTAGATACAGTTCATCCGGATCAAGGGATTTGGCCACATTTTATCATACACCAACTTCCAATTCTTCCTCAGCTTCTGTATAAATTTGCTCAAGGTCACACTGTCAGGAACAGACATTGAATACAGTAACTGCTCCTCCAAATTGAAGACCAATATGTAATAGGTCTTTGACATATTCTCTGGCTCGATGCACAGGTTGCCTCCTCGGATCCTAATACTCCCTATTCTTTCTCTTGTTATCCCTCTTACCCTTAATAAACCGATAAAATGTCTTTGGAGTCTTGAAAATACTGCCCACTAATATTTTTATCACCGCTGCACCCCCACCCTCTTTTTGCACTTTTACTTACTTTCTTGAGTTTAGACCTTCACGTTCTCTCCTCTTCTGGGACCTCCATTGACCTGCTCCCTTTATGCCTGTTTTAAGCTTCTCTTTCATTGTTAATTCCATTCTGAATATGTGTAGATATCCCAGGCTCTCCAGGCTGGTTTTCCTACATTTCATCTTTGGTGTAACATGTTGTGGTGACACTCTCATCAATTCCATTGTGAGCATGTGATCCCCCCCCCGCCCCCACCTATACGCTGTTCTGTTACAGTTTCACCCAGAAGTAACTGTACTGTGGCCAGATCCTGTCTTTCTCTTGGTAAGATCTGCCTCCATCATCCAAATTATTTTTAATTTTCAAGCCTTTTTCTTTTGGTCTTTACCTTAACAAGCTAAAAATGCTTGAGTCACGGTCACTGGTCCTGCAATGCTCTCCCAAACCTGCCTGGCACCTGACTGGCTTCGCTCCCCACAGTCCCGCCTATGCACTGCCCCGCCCATCGTTGTATCTGCTCCATGTTGATATAAGAGTCTCTCTGGAATAAATGTCAAGTCATCTTCCCCTCTTTAAAAAAAATCACAGTCCTAATGAATATTTGGAATTGAAATGTCTAAATATAAAAATCCTATTATTGTTTTTACACACCTCAGTGAATTGGTTATATATCTGCTGCTGTATTTTCTTTTATCTGAGAGACGGTAATATATCCCCAGCAGTGCATTTGTCATCGTTTTGACCCTAACCTCAACCCACAAAGCGTCATTTGAATACCCTTCCAAGATATGATGCTAGCTAACTGCAGTCATTGACTCCATAATTAATAAGGCAACGCCACTTTCTCTTTTACCCTTCTCCTGTGCTGTCCATAGTTCTTGTACCACAGAATATTGAGTTGTCAGCCCTGACCACCCTCAAACACATCTCTGTGATGGCAAAAATGTCACACTGCAAAAATGTCATCTCATTCGCTTATCGGTCTGATAATATTCCCAACATTAAGGTAAAGGACATCCAGCCTGGAATATAGCACACGGAATACTCTGTACCTCGCAGTTCTTCAGTCATTTACTGTTTGTTATCAAACTGCCTTTCCATGAACTAAAACTGTAACTCTGGGACTGAATGAATAATTGTTGAATTGTAATTTCTTTTTTAATTTATGTGTTAATCAAATGCAATGTTCCAGAACTGAACAGTCAGCTCCAAATACCTTACTTTGCTTCATGTGCAGAGGGGTCAGCCCTCAGTCATGGAAAAAGTGAGGACTGCAGATGCTGGAGATCAGAGTCGAAAAGTATGGTGCTGGTAAAGCACAGCGAGTCAGGCAGCATCCGAGGAGCAGGAGAGTGAAAACTTTGAGCACAGTCCCTTCATCAGGAAGACATTGGGGCATTCACATTTTTTCCATTCCATGGGAAATTTGGAACTGTACTTGCTCAGGAGGGCAGCACTGTATATAGCCCTGAAATGGAAAGCAGTCAATCAGTTGTTTGGACAGGGGGTAGACAAAGTCAGGTGAGAACAGACTGATTGAAGTACAAACATAAGGATAGATAAGTCACCTGGACCAGGCAGGAGGCACCCGAGGTTACCAGAGGAACTGAGGGAAGAGATTGGTGCGCCTTTGGAGATGATCCTTGCGTCCGCACTGTCCACTGAAGTATTGCCTGATGATTGGAGCGTGGCAAAAGTTATTCCCTTGTTCAGGAAAGGCAATAGGGATAATCCTGCGAAATATTGGCCAGTCAGTCTTACTTCTGTATTGGGAAAAGTATTGGAGAGGATTCTGAGAAACAGAATTTATGATTAATTGGAAAGTGATAGTTTGATTAGAGATAGTCAGCATGGCGTTTTGAGGGACAATCATGCCTCAAGGAACTTATTGAATTCTTTCAGGATGGGATCAACCACATTGATGAAGGTAGAGCAGTGGATGTGATGTACATGGATTTTAGCAAGGTGGTTGATAAAGTTCCCATAAGATCGGCCCATTCAGAAAGTAAGGAGGCATGGGGTACAAGGAAACGGAAACCTGTGTGTGTGGATACAAATTGTCTGACCTGTAGAAGACTGATAGTGGTAGAACATGGAAGGGATTCATCCTGGAGGTTGGTGACCAGTAGCGTTCTTCAGGAATCGGTTCTGGGACTGCTGTTCTTTGTGATTTTTACAAATGACTTGGATGATAAAGTGAAAGGGTGCTTTAGTAAGTTTTACAATGTAATAAAGATGTTAGAGTTATGGATATTGTTAAGGGCTGTCTTAGGTTGTAATTGGACATTGACAGGATTGGCTGGTAAATGGAAGATGGAGTTCAACTTGGATACGTGTAAAGCGATTCATTTTTTAAGGTCGAATTCGAATGCAGCATACAGGTTTAAAGGCAGGATTATTGGTAGACTGGAGGACCATAGGGATCGTGTGGTCCATATCATAGGATGCTCAATGTTGTCACCCAAGCTGATAAGGTTGTTAAGATGTCTGGTGTTTAAATTAGCCAGGGATTGCGTTTAAGAGCCGCAAGGTTACGCTGCAGCGCCAAGAATCTCTCTTGGGACTACACTTGGAATATTGTATTTAGTTCTAGTCGCCTCATTACTGCAAAGATGTTGAGACTTCGGAGAGGGTGCCGGGGAGATTTACCAGGATGCTTACGAGACTGGATGGCATGTCTTACAAAGAAGCGTTGAGGGAGCTAGGGCTTTCCTCCTTGGAGCAATAAAGAATGGGAGTTGACTTCATAGACGTGTATAAGATGATGAGAGATATCGGCAGAGTTCGTAGCCAGAGACTTTTTCGCAGCGTGGAAATGGCTATCTCGAGCGGGCATAAGTTTAGTATGATTAGAAGAAGGTTTGAGGAGATGTCAGAGGTAGGTTCTTTAAACAGAGAGTGGTGGGTGCTTGGAATGCACTGCCAGCAGCGGTAGTGGAGTCAGCTGAATTACGGATATTTAATTGACTATTGGATAGACACATGAATGATAGTACAATGAAGGGTATGTCAGTTAGTCTGAACTTCGAGTAGGATAAAAGTTCGGCAGGACGTCAAGGCTTGAAGGGTTTGCACCAAGCTGTACTGTTCTGTGTTTTATGTTTCACCCAGCCTCTGGATTATTTTCAATTGTTGAATGTGTGAGGGAGTGATCTGACTGACATTAGGAAGCTGGGGAGGGGCGTTAGCCCAAAACTTCCAGTTATGTTGTTCATTGTTCCATTCACCTGAATGCCAGTGCAATATGTGACGTGTCCTACACCAGACAGGCTCCGCCAAGTTCAGTTATTAACGTAATTCTTGACTTGTCATTTGCTGCTGTTTTCTTCAGATACAATCTGTTGGGTGACCCATGTATTAATCAGATGTTTGCTATGTTTCGTGAATTGCGCAAAAATAAGACGTCAACTATGATTATTCGACTGAACTATAATCTCTGAAAAGAATTAGGCTGATTCTATATTTATGGAACAAAACTATAAACTCCTGTCAAGATTTTCTAACACAGAAATAAAGAATGTACATTTTATTTTGTATCAAACAAACAACATGGATGTAACTCTTTTGGTGATCAGAATTACACACACAATGTCAGGATTCAAAACAATGCATTGTCACTCCAACATTTTGAAAGCGGTTGGCTTCTGAATGATTACATGTTCAGGGTGAGCAAACGATTGAATAATCAAATAGAATTAGCATTCTTATATATTTATATATAATCAATCAGTTCAATTTCTCACTAAAATGTACAAGCTTCAGCTATTTGTCAGCGAATTAGAAATGGCTATAGTTCAAAATGCTCTGTGAATATTAAACTAACTAAATGATTTGTGCTATCAAATTTTAGTGAACGACAATTTGAAAACGTTTAACTTTTAGAAAGAATGTCATTTAATTTGAAATGCAGACAGTGAACAAAAACGATGAGCATATTATCGTGTAAGTGAAAAGTCAAACTTTTTCAAAGAGATTTGTGCCAAAGCAATGACAGATTTGTTTTCGTAATTGGAATTCAACATTTCAAATATTCATATTCTGAGTAATAATTAGATTATTTAATGAAGCAGACCTTGCAGTAGTTGCATTTTAAATGCTTATGCTGCACTAAATAATCAGATATTCGTGAGTATTTACAATGGGAAATAATCGGATCCTGACTTTTATTCGCATCAGACACATGATTGAGTGCAAAACCTTAAAGTACAGGAGGAGGCCATTGGCCACTGTGTGTGCATCAGTTCCAGGAATGTCTCCCAAGCCCCTCCCATTTGCCAGCCCTATCTCTGCAGCCTGTTAAATTCATATTTCCAAATGCATATCCAGTTCTATTTTTTAATGTTCATCCACAACTCTCCCAGGCAGTTCCATTCCAAATCCTAACAACTCTCTCAATAAAGAAGTGTTTCCTTATCTCATTCCTGGCTCTTTTGCTGACAAGCTTGAAATTAGAACTCCTTGATGCTGGAATGCCAACTAACGGAAACAGAGTATTCCTGTTTTACTCTACAACGTTTTTTCATACTTTTGAGCACTGCAATAAGTTCACATATTTGTCTGTTCTGCTCAAGCAAAAATAATCCTTGCAAGAACTGTTACAAGCACTACATCGGAAAAACAGTCAGAAAACTAGCCACCTGGATACATGAACAACAACTGGCCAGAAGAAAAACACATGACCCACTATCACTAGTATCCTTACTTATAGATGAGGAAGTACACGATTTAGACTGGGTCTGCATATCCATCTAGGACAAGCCAAACAGAGACACGCACGAGAATTCCTCGAAAAATAGCATTCCAACCTGAACTCTATCAACAAACATATCGATTTTGATTCCATCGAACACTCTCTGACAAAAAGAACTGGACATAAAATCACCAATACTGGAAATTACATCACTGACTCAAGGAAACCTATACACATAAATAGCAAATGGGACATAATACCAGCACTTCACCGAAGGCTCACTGATAATGTTCCCTAGTACAGTGATGAACCATCTGAAAATGAACTCTTCAACTCAGCGAGCAAACTGACATCCAGAAGAAGCACAATTTCTCTCATCCTCCCTTTAACTAAATACTTCATTCCACTTGTCATTCCGATTATTTTAAGGTTATTTGCATTCTTTTGCAAAGTAATATAGTGTCTTTCTGTGAATGTTTGAATGTGTGTGTGTGTATATGATAGAGAGAGAGAGACAGCGAGCGAGAAAGAGAAAGAATAATCCTCTGTAATCCCTGGATTACTCCCCGTGCCATGTGGAAAAGAGAGAAGGATGAGGAAGACACTAAAGCTTAACATGTTGTTAAAAATCTAGTTCAGGGGTGAGAGTTCCAGATTGTTGTATCATTGGGATCTCTTCCAGGACAGGTGGGGACCTGTACAAAAAAGACAGATTGTATCTTAACTGTACAAGCACCATCATCCTTGTGGGGATGTTTTCTCGTACAAGTCAGATGGATTTGAATAAACCAGGAGAGTGAGAACCAAAGCAGAATATCAGGAACTGAGCAGAAGGTTAGGTGAATAGGACATCAGGCACGGCCAGTCTAATGACCATGCCGAGAGAAGGAATCAAAACAGTGAGTTGGGAGTTGGAATAAATTATAGAGAGGAGGCGCAGGTTTTTCAGAGATTAACAAGTAAGGATGGAGAGTGTGGGGGATGTGAGGGAGTGAGGTGTGTGGGATCAGGGAGACAGTGCACAAGAAAATGTGAAATGGGAAAGAGGTTGGGCCGGTGAAATTCCATGATAAACAACTGGCAGCAAAACACAGGAAAATTTGCTGCTTGTAAAAGTGAATACCTGGGAAAGAATTTATTATGCTTCAGATAAAGAACACCCTTATTGCTAGAGGTCTGTATTATAATGGAGGAAAAGCTGTCTTCATATTATGACTGTAGCTTTACTAATGGTTGCATACAGCTAGAATAGTGTCAGTGTTGTTGTTAGACAGCATCTACTGAGAATAGGAATTCCACTGGATGGTCCCAGAGATGGCTGGGCTGCCTTTGGTTGAGTGAGTGCTGAAGATGCATGAGATGATGCTGGTTTGTAATATAACCACTTCCTGAGTACAGTCAAAGGAACAAAGCAGCAACTGCCATTGTTAATTGTTTCAGAGTGTTCATGGCTGCCACTGCAAAGAATCATGCAATGAAAAACAGGCCTATCACGTCTGTGCCAGCAAGTGCATATCCAAAGACATTTTAACCGTTTGTGAGGTTACCTGCCTCAACCACCCATCGAGACAAAGCATTCCAGATTCATACCATCCTCTCAGTTCGAAACAAATTCCACAAATCCTCTCTCAATCCCCTGACATTCACTTGAAAAGTGTGTCTCTTTGTTTTTGATCCTTTGACGAAGGAAAACAGCTGCTGTCTGTTCATCCCCTCCATACCCCATTTGCTCTTGTACACCTGTACCATATTCCCTCCTTAACTTTCCCTGCTGCAAAGAAAAAAGGAGCAAATTTAGCCCTCCTCTTTCATACTCACTTTTGAGTACTCACTTGTCTTGTTACTTCTGACTTGCATCTTCCCAATTTATCGGTGTTAAATTTCATCAGGCCATTGATCTGGCTATCTGAATAATCTGTTTCTGTCCTCCTGTAGCCTAACACTTCCCTCCTGACTGTGACCCACCCCCAGCCCATCTTTGTGTCATCCACAACATTGATCACCATTTCACTGCTCCCCACCTCCACATTCTCACAATCGTCATTTCGGAATATCACAAACAACCAGTGATTTCCTTCCTTTTCGCCAGATGTTATTTAGATGATGATTGGACAATTACAGTCTCTTGCTTTTCCTATTTTGGTGAATTTATGAGTGATGTAGTTATCACATTTTATGAGGGATCCACAATTAACATTTTCGACACAGATTTGAATTCACCTTTTACACTCCGCCCCTCTGCATGTTTTGTTTATAAACATTGTAAATAATTTAGGATAAACTAGGATTTGGCATTTTGCGGTAGAACATTAGCATTTTGTGTGGCACTGTTCTTTGTAACATTCCCTGCAATAGCCAGAGCTGAAGAAATTTTTCATCTGCAGGATGGACATGCACTCATTCATTGTTTGTTTTAATCAGCGAGTGTGATGAGGATAAATATTCAAATAAATTCTATATTATGGGCAAACTGCAGAAGATCAAATCATATTCTCACATCCACCTTGAATTGGAAGCAAATACATACTGTAAAAATAAAATCAAAAATATTGAAACACCACGTAGGGGAGAAAGAAACATGTCGTCTGTACTTGATGGAGATATAGAAATATATAGTACATGTACAACCTGAACAAGAATCAAGTGATAGAAGAGAAAGTACAAGAAATCCTTTCTTAATTTTGAATGGAAACCAGATCCCGATTTTCTTGTACAGTGATGTTTTCTCATCCAATCTCACTTCCTCAAAAGCAAGCTTTTCCCTGTCACTAAAACTTCATCTGCCTTTCTTCCTCCTCTGTCCTACTCTTTTCTTACAGTCCTACTTCCCTTACACTGCACCTCCTGCTGCTACATTCTCTTCCACCGATGATCTCCCTTCACACTCTTCTTCTGCCACTCCCCTGTAAGTTACACCAATTCCCCAGTTACTCCCCCTTTCTCTGGCCATTCCTTCCCCATTTTGCTTTCCAACTGGGATGATGGGAGCCGCTGGCTTCTGGGCTGCTATTGAGCATCAGTGAATGATTAGATTGAGATGATCAATGTCCAATAGGAACTGACAATAGTTGTTTCTGTCACTGTCTGATGCACCGTAAACAGGGTGGTTTTGTTCCCCATGGTACAGAGTGGAGTGTCTTTCTGTCTCTCTGTCACAGCGCTTAACCAAACAGCCTCATCACAAATACGACAAACCTCTCCTCACAGTCAGAAATCCATGCATCAGTTTTACCTTAAACATTGTGAATAGAGTGAGCACATTGTTCTAACAGGCTGTGTACTGGCCTTTTATTCTTTATTCATTTAACTGATCTTCCAATGTCAGTTGAGGTGAGATCAGAGTAACTTGCATTGCATTAAAGTAGTATTTGACTCCTGTGACATCAGAGATCCTGAGTAAACTGTGGTCACTGGGAATCGCAGGAAATTTTGCGCTGGTAATTTCCTCACTGAACAATAACACCTTCCCCAGAGCTATTGGGAATGCCAAATAAACTCTGCCCTTGCGAGTGCCTTCCAAAACCATTGATATTTTTTTCTTGTTAATAACATCAAGACATATTATAATTTAAGGTTTGGACTAAAGTCTCCGAAAAAAATAAGACCTTGCTGCTTGAGTGTCACTCCATTGAAATAAGGATGTTACAATAAGTATACCTTCCCAATTATAGTCAATCATTTACTTTCTGAGGTCTGATCGTGCGATATCAGTACCACTGAGATCAACGTTTTCTCTGTCCAGCAGAATCGCATTATATTGTCTAAAGACTGCACCACTCTACAATTCTAATTTATTCACCGGCTCATTCGTCATGCTAAACAGATGCACTGGGCACACAATTTGCAACAAGGTAGAGATGCCCTTGACCCTCTGGAACCTTCCTCCCCTCTCATACCTGCCCACTGACTCCATGCCCTCCCCCAACTCCACCTCCTGTCTTTTATTCACCGTCCCTCCTTAACTTCCACTCTCTGATGCTGAATGTTCTGTACTCAGCAAATATCTGAACATTACCTCTCTGTGCCCCCACTTTAAGGAATTTTAGGCATGACATTTAGTTGAGCTCTTCCGCTGCGTTCGCCTCAGTGCCCATTTCTTTCAGCAATATTCCTCTCCCTGTTCCAAATACGCCGTTACCCAGTTCCAACACTCTCCCTCCACCTGGACTCCTCCCTCTGGCCTTTACCTGAACTAAATCGGTTCGTTGAGAAATCTCAACTTGACATTGGTTGTCGTAATTTCTCTGCACTTGCCTCACCAAATCCATACTATCAATATCCGAACAGCCTATACTCCATGTGCTTAGGTCCAACTCTGACTGTGTTATTCAGCCTGTGCTGACAAGGGTGGTGCTGCTATAGTCTGGTGGACTGACCTCGACATTGCAAAGGTTGAACGCCCACTCTCAGGTACTGCCACTCATCTCCCCCTAGATCATGTCCCTACCATGGCACATCAGGCAATTGTATCAACTATGATAACTGACCACATTTCATCTGGAGATTTCTGCCCCACTCGCCCCACGCCCCTAACTGCCCCCGAGCTGATGGTCCTCTTAGAGCAGAGCTCGCTTCTATCTCCTCTCAAAAATTCACAAACAGAACTGCCCGGGCAGAGCCATTGCTTCAGCCTGCTCCTGCCACACGGAGGAAGTGCACGGATACACACTTGGGCCTCAGTTATGCCTGTTTCTTCCTGGGGGACGTCGACCATTCCCTGTTCCAGTTCTACTCCAGCACCCATCCACAAATCTTTGTCCGATACACAGATGGTATCATCGCTGCTGCATCTCTCTCTCTTGTCCGGAATTGGAAAAGTTCACCGATTTCACTTGGAATTTGAAACTCTCCATCACTTTCACCTGGTCGATCTCTGGCTCCTTACTTCCTTTCCTCAACATTTTTGCTTCCATTTCTGGGGATAGCCAGGCAACTGATATCCAGTATTAACCCACCGACTCCCACAGGTTCCTGGAGTATACATCCTCACACCTGGTTTCCTGCATAGAGTCAATTCCATTCCCCCAGTTCCTCCGTCTCCACCGCATTGCTTCTGCTGATACTAAATTCAATAAGGAAGCCTTTCAAATGTCCACCTTGTTCCTCAATCAAGGGACTCCCCATCACTGTTGTCAACAGGGTCCTCAACTGAGTCTGACCCATCTCCTGCACTTCTAGCCTGCCCCTCCCCTTCCCTCTCGCAACGGAGTTTCCCTTGCACTTGCCTACTATCCCAGCGGCATTCACATGCAGAGGATCATCAGCCCACATTTCCCCCACCTTCAGCGAGATGCCCCACCTGCACATATTCACCTCTCCTCCATTGTCCACCTTCTAGAGGGATTATTCCCTCCAGGACACACTGGTCTACTCTTTATTCACTCCCACCACAGGTCCACTTCACTTTCCCCTGCCGGAGGTGTAACACATTCCCATTTCCCTCCCTCCTCATCAGTATCAAAGGGCCCAACTATACCTTCGAGGTGAAGCAGCACCTTACCAACATTTCCCACAATCCAGTCTACCTCATGCGCTGCTCACAATGTGGTCTCCTCTACATTGGGGAAATGACGGGTAGACTGGGTGACCGCTTCACAGAACATCCAAGTTGGACCGCTGCAGATGACTCTGAGCTTTCAGTTGCCTGCCAGTTGAACAGCCCATCCTGTTCCCTGACCAATATCTCTGTGTCAGGCTTGCTGCAGTGTTCCAGGCAAATTCAACGCAAGCTAAAAGAACTACACCTCATTTTCCATGTGTGGACACTGCAGTCCTTTAGACTCAAAATCAAGTTCAATAATTTTTGGGCCTGAAATCCCCAATGTCCTAACCCCCTATCCATACACCAGGCCTAGTTGTCACATAGCCTTCCATTACTCACACCCTATTGTTAGCTACTAACAGTCTCCATTAAGAGCTATCCAGTCTCCTCTGCATATAAACCAACATTTTCCCTGTTACTATCAGTTCTGAGGAAGGGGCACTGGACCTGAAACGTTAACTCTGATTTCTTTGCACAGATGATGCCAGACCTGCTGAGCGTTTACAGCAACTTCTGTTTTGTTTCAACATTTTCATCGCAAGGTCTCACAATGCAATACGTCATCGATATTTAGAGCCCTGTCAAACATTGGAACTTTGTAATTTCTCATTTAAAATCAATAACAAATTACTCGACATTCAACTAAGATAACAGCTTTGCTGCTATCATTCAGATCAGACACTTTGTCACAGTTCAGAAAGAAGAAAGAAATCAAAAGAGCTGGAGCAAAACTCAGTAAATCTGGCAACATCTGAACAGAGATGCAAAAAATTAACCTTTGATTCTAATAGGACTTTTCAGAACAGTGTCACATCATATTACATATGTTAATTCTGCTGCTCTCTGCAGACACATCCTCACGTTTTTTGTTTATCCAGCATTTTCTGTTTGCATTTCATGTTTCCATTATCACTTTATTGCATGTTTCTTGACAGGTCTACATGTTGACCTTGGTAATGTTTGGACAATGTGGTACTTTCATGTTTCTATTACTGTTGGTGTGTCTGTGATACCTGAATTACAGCCGAAATCTGTCTCTTCTTTAAGATCGAAAGTAAAAAGAAAATCTCAACATCTTGTAAATCTCAGGAAATCTATTTTGTTTGACAATACATTTTAGAGGCAGCTGAACTTCATGAAATAATAGCAATAGATTTTTGATGATGGAACACTTGTGTCCTTCATTGAACAAGCTTGTCTCCACAATCTCCAAAAGCTTTCAATGCATAACATAGAATTATTACAGCAAAGGTGGTGAAAACTCAGCCCATTGTCTTTTCCAGTTTGGAATGAGCGATATTTCTACTGTCATTCTCTTGTATTGTCACCACACCCCTGTACATTTTGTTATTAGCATCTGTTTTTAATTGTAAGCATCCTGCCAGATATGAACAACATGATCAATCTCAAACAAAAACAGACGTTGGAGGGAAAGCTGAGCAGGTCTCGCCGTATCTGTGAAGAGACATCAAAGTTAATGCTTCAGATGCGGTGACACTACTCAATCTGTATTCCCAATGATGAAATGGTGTGTATATAAAATATAGTTCACTTTATCACATTTAGAATTATCCGGTTCAGTTCACATTGTCATTGAGCATTACATATCCCAAGCGTTGGCTCGTTCCTTGTTGTGAACTATATTTAATTCTATCTGACGTTAAGAGTGTTGATGACATGTGGAATATCATTGTACTTCCCATGCAGTCTCCACAGCCACTACCCCCATTCCGCCCTATCTACTAGGTAAGTCTGACTTATTAATTAATGAATTAGATCACTTTTGGTTTTGGGCTGAGGAGAAAAAAGGTGAAAAATTATTGCTTTACAGCAAATAAAACTGCATTAAGATGTTTGTCAATTTGTATAAATTAATTACTGAAGCATATTCTATATGGAAGGTTCAACGTTTCTGTATTAGAGCAGTGAGAGGACCATTCAGAGAAGTCCACACTTCCTGTCAAAGTTCAGGGCAATTGTGCCCAGTGACAGTCTGTTGGCTGGGGTTTGTTCCCATGAAGGAGAGATCTGCACAGTAACAACATCCTGACTGTGTTTCTTTATTTTGTGGAGGGGCAGAGATTCCGGGTATGATGACAACAGCATTGCAAACGTACATCAAGGCAGAGTATTCTAGCCTGCGATCAGAAAACTTCCATCATTCTCCCTCACAACTGACTTCACTCGAGGAATTGGCGATGGGAGATGTGACCAATAGCCAGCAATGTCAGAATCCAGTCCAGTCCAGTCCAGATATATTGTGAACTGAATGTGCTGTATTGAAAGCTAGACCTGTTTGCTCAGTGACCGCGATTGATGTCAGTCTACATGCATTGTAACTGTGCCGTATTGGTGAGGGGCTTCACTCAGTGCGCTGTCCCAGTGTAGGAGCAGATGCATCAGCTCCAACAGTAACAGAGATCAGCAGCTGGAGAGACGTGGAGAGGACAGATCTGAATCTGCGAATAATGGACTGGATAATTACACGAATGGAGAGGAGGCTTTCCTTGGGTCTTTTCAACATTTCCCTCTGTCGGAAATGTCTACCTTATTGGATATTAGTGGTGCTGATTGGGCGGAGTGGAGAGTGTGTTACTCCTGGTGGAGGAGCGACGCTCCTAAATCTAGTGTGCTTCCAATTAAACCTGTTGGACTATAACCTGGTGTTGTGTGATTTTTAACTTTGTACACCCCGGTCTAACAGCGGCATCTCCAAATCATAACCTATTCTCGCTATTGTTGGTGTTCTCTACCTCTGTCCATTCATTAAGCCCATAAACAATTTTGAACTTCATTGCAATTTCTATTATCTATATTTGCCAATGAAAAAAACTTTTATCTTCAATTTCAATTGCAGTTTCCATTCATCTGAATTGCAGAGCACTCCCTTACAAACATCTGAGAACAAAACTGTGCACAACCTCGAGATCTCTTATTGCCCTGAACTGATTTATGTATCTTGTTCTCTCTGTCACGAACCCTGTCCACTACCAGGTCATAATATCCCCAGTCTCCATCTCTGCGTCAGTGCTGTGGCTGAACAAACCATTGTCTGCTCGTTGGTAAAATTCAGACTTTATGTTTCAAGCTCT
Source organism: Chiloscyllium punctatum (assembly GCF_047496795.1). NCBI lineage: Eukaryota > Metazoa > Chordata > Chondrichthyes > Orectolobiformes > Hemiscylliidae > Chiloscyllium > Chiloscyllium punctatum. Next base: position 36,188,324 of record NC_092759.1, on the reverse strand, counting down.
CTTCTGGCCACTTTTCCAGTTACAAGTATTTCAATCACAAAATTGTTCTTGTCTCAGACGTTCCTTCATGATTAGGATAATGTATCAGAGTAGGAATGTCGCTGGATGTAATTCAGGAGCAAAGCTTATTCAACGAAAGACATTGTTTCAAGCGATTTGTTTCAAGTCCTACCACAGCTGATGGCAGAACTAAATAAAAATGATAAGAATTGGAATAAAAGTGAATTTCACGAAAAACAACTATAAAACCACATTTTGTCTGAACATTTTCCTGTTTCACTGATGACCTTCGGTAAAGAAATCTAATGTTACTACCCGTTCTGGGTTAAGTGTGACTTCAGACCCATAGCAATGTGCTTGACTTTCTATTGGCTTGTGGAATGTCGTCAGAGTCAGGACAATTAGTGATGCTTAACAAATGTTGCCCTGGGCAGAGATGCCGACTTCCCATGGAATAACAAATTTGAAGGTTAAACAAATTTGAAAGATGCTGGAGATCTGAAATTGCATAAATAATGCAAGGAAAAGATCAGAAAGTGCTGGGAAGCTTTTCTGAACTGAAAGCAGCTGGAAAATAGTGTAACAATGCTGGTGACAGGGAAGTCTGCTTTGAAGGGCAGGAGGAGTGAGTTGAATCGATAGAGAGAGAAATAGAAGACAAAGAGCAAACAAAGGGAATGATGATCAGCTGGGGTGGAAATAAAATGTGAGAATCACCTCATTTATTTTTAACTTTTCAAATCTTCCTGAATATCACGCCCATGCTGCTACACGTATCCCCCGCTTTTAAAAAATTCGCATTTTGCCATTTCCCTTTCCGAAAAATCTCCATTACGTCCTGTTTTCACTAATCAAAAGAAATCCGAAGAGAAATTTCACTTTTAACAAGAAAAGTAAATTTTCCCCACATAAATTACTGATACCTCACTTTATGCCATTTCAGCTTATGAAAGGCTTTGTCGGAACACTCTACTTTCAGATACCGAGGGATATTTCTCTCAATCTAAGATCATGTTTAAAGCGATTTGATCCCACCTGTCTGTGTTCCCTGAGTATTGTCATGTTCTTATATTTATTAATGGGATATAGGTATCGCTGGCTGGGCCAGCATTAGTTCACTGTTTTTGATTGCCCTTGAGAAGTCCTTGAGCCTCACAGGGCACTTAGACAGAGTGAGGCACACAAGGTGACAGCAACACAGGAGCAGTGCGATTCAAGATCGAATTTATCAAGATTAATATTATTTGAAAAGTTAGAGATTTCAATTCGTCAGTCTAATTACGGTAGGGAAGAAGGTGTTCCTGAGCATACTGGTCCATGTTTTCAAGCCTCTGTATCTCCTCCCTTTTGGAAGAGGTTGTGGGAAATCATTACCAGTTTGGGAGAGATATTTGATGTTGCCAGACTTTCGCTGACAATGAGAAGTATAAATGGATGGAAGGTTGTCCTCCATGATAGTATGGGCTGTGCACAAAACCGTCTGTAGTTTCTTACCGTCCTGGGAAGAGCTGTTATCGTCACACTATTATGCACGTGAATAGAATGCTTTCAGTTGCCAGTATGCAGAGCACTGGGAGAAGGCAGTTCCAAAATATTTAGATGTAAGAATTGGTTGTTCAATGGAGATCCAAGTTCTGGTTGCTGTTTTGACAACAATTGAAATTTAACCAATAAATTTAAATTATGTTTAAGATACCAAAACATAATTGAATTTATTGTATTGCCAACATCCAACCAAAGAGCCATCACATGCTTCAAAAGAATAGAGAAACCATCACTATCACAACGAGAGAGAAAGAGATGGACATGTAGAAGGAGAGAGAGAACACAGCGAGGCAAACAGAAAGACAGTCAGTAAAACAGAGAAAGGAAACAAAACAAGAAACAAACATTTACAAGAACAGGGAGAAGGGGAGATAGTAAGTTATGGGAAAGAAACAGAAGACAGATAAAAGGAAAATACTAGGAAACAGACAGTGTGAGAGAAATAGTGAGATACAAAGCACACAGGGAGTGGGGATGGGGTCACAGTGTGCTGGGGGTGGTGAATGGGAGGTTCTGGGGCTGTGGACCAGAGACAGGTGGAAGTGAGCACTGTAGTAACTGGGGGAAGGGAGGTGAGGATTTACTTTGAGCTTTACCAAGAAATGCAGACAAAGCATAGTAAACAATGATGTACAGAACAATGGCTATAAAATATGTTTGAGAGCCATGCAGGTTACGATGCACAGGGCGTGTGCGGGGCGAGATCAACAGGAACAAGATCAGCATTATCTGAGATTAGGGAGTCCACTCATCAGTCTAATAACAGTCAGGAAGAAGCTGTTCCTGAACCAGCTGCTCAGTGTTTTTAAGCTTCTGTACCTTTTCGTCTGAGGGAAGAGGTTGGAGGAGACCATTACTGGGGTCTGATGGGTCATTGCTAATCTTATAACAAAGAACACTCCAGCACAGAAACAGGCCATTCGGTGGTCCGAGCCTGCGCCGATCCAAATCCTCTATCTAAACCTGTCGCCTATTTTCTAAGGATCTGTATCCCTTTGTTCCCAGGCCATTCATTTATCTTTCCAGAAACATCTTAAAATAAACCACTGGTCACAGTTATCAATTTTGCGAAACTCCCTCCCCTTACTATTCTCTGCCTCCTGTTGCCCAGCCAGTTCTTTATCCATCAGCTCGTGCACCATGTGACTTCACTTTCGACATACCCCGACCATGGGGAAACATACCAAACGCCTTCCTGAAGTCCACGTACATGACATCTACAGTCCCCCTTCATCAATCAACTTTGTCACTTCCTCAAACAATCTATTGATTTGGTAAGACATGACCTTCTCTGCACAAAACCATGTTGCCTATCACTGATAAGACTATTTTCATTCAAATAAGAATAATTCCAATCTCTGGACCCTGTCTTTGTGGAGTTTTTTACAATCTCCCCGTGTCTGCATTGGGAGAATTAACTCGTTTCTCTCTTCATAGTATGTTTCTATGTTTGTTTCAGGTTTCTGCCATCTGCAGTATATTTACTTGTATTTGATGGAGAATTGCTGCAAATATGACGGGTTTATTGTAAAAGTGGCACTGGTGCTCGGGCTCCCCGAGTACATGGGAATCTTGCCCAGCTACTGATGTGAGTGCATGTCTCTGATTACCGACTCCGTCTCTCTCGAGCCCTGAGTCCATCCGTTATTGCATGCAGCCTTTCACCGAGCCATCCCGGGGTTCCCCACACCCCATCGCCTGGCACTGGATGCTCCCTACGCAAGGGGCGCACAAAGACACTGGGCACTTTCTGACACGCTAGCGATCTGGGGTAAAGCCCCAGCCATTAAAAGGAACAGAATAGCTAAAATCCAATTGAACAGCAAAGCAGAGTAAACAGGCTGAATGACAGCCAGCTGTTATGACATTTTCAGGTCTTTTAGACTAATTTCTGTTTATCCACGTCCATCTACAAATAGATACTCCATATGTATACCTTGTCACACAGGTTTGGTGAAGGTGAAAGATATCAGATCCTATGGTCATTGCGACTGATTCGTTGGGCTCCACTTTCATAGTTAATGAGATCACACTAAGTTTTTATTGTCAAGTCTATCCATTTCAAAGTAAAGATCGTGCCGGAGTTATGCTGAAAGGATTTTTGAATGTTGGAGAGACGAGATTATGCCACGTGCCAGTGAAGTTAGGAATAGGAAGGCAGTATAGTAAAAAACATGGCCAAAGAGCTGGTAGGGTAGGCAGCACTTGCAATATGTGGATCATTGGGATTCCCGGGTCGTTAGGATATAGACAGGAAGGACTGGATGCATCTGAACTGGCAGCAATCTCCGCTATGTGGGTCATTGGGAATCCTGGGTCAGTATGAAATACACAAGAAGGACGGGATGGACGTGAACCGGCAGCAATCTCCTGGCAGGCAGGTTTGCTATTGTCACTCAGGAGGGTTTAAACTAGGTGGTGGGGGGGGCGGGGGTGGTGGTAGGGGGGGAGTACGTCCACAAGCACATGACTGAAGAGTAGGTGGCGACTAATCCCAGTACAGCTAAGACCAGCAACAAACTGGCAGTGTGGAGTGAACACAGTGGGACTGGCAGTCGGAAGTATGCTGATTTTAATATGAGCAGTATGACAGGCAAGACAGATGAGCTTGGAGTTTGGAGTTTGAATGAGTATATATAACTATGATATAACTATTACAGAGATTTGGTTGAGAGAGGGAACAGAAAACTGTCAATCCAATGGGTCCAGAGAGAGTTGAAGAATGTGCATTGAGAGGCTGGAGACTGTTGTTTGAAGCATAATAACTATCCAGTAGTTTATTGGAATTGGACAGTGTGTAATGAAATGTTCATATTGAAGGGACAATGGAGGAAACAGAAATTGTCTGTTTGCAATATTTTCTGCTTTACTGACAGTCTTTTCTAATCTCCTATTACCAGAGAATAGACAACGAGAATTTACATCAGGGAAACTCAAACCAAATATCCGGTCAGGATCTGATGGAGTTGGGCTGAAGTGTTTTTATTTCAATGGAAGAATTATTATGGTTAAGACCGATGAACTGACAGCCTGAATCCGTGCATTGGACTATAATGTTGCAGCTTTACAGAGACTTGGTTGAGAGAGGGAAAGGACTGGCCATTTAACATTCCAGGGTTTCATTGTTTTATGCGAGATGGAGAGAAGGGTAAAAGAGGTGGACGAGGTGTTTTAATAATCGGGAGAATGCTACATCTGTACTTGAAGAGGACATACAGGAGGGACTATCCACTGCAGCAATATGGTTAAAGCTCAAAAATAAGATGGCTGCAAGCACTGCGTTACTATAATCCCTCCAACAGCCACGGAGGGATTGAGGAACCGAAATGTACGTCGATTAAGGAAAGGTGTATTAAAAACAGAGTGGTCATAGTAAGTGACTTTAATATATCCAATAATGACTGGGAGCCCCTTGGAGCAAGAGGCTTCGACGGGGCAGAATTTATTAACTGCAACAGTTTGTGGATTGTCCAACCAGAGGAAGCGCCATACTGGACCGCGTATCGGCTAATGAGCCTGGCCAGGTGACTGACCTTTCAGTGGGACATAATTTTAGAAACAGTGGTCACAGCTCCTTCAGATTTAAGATAGTTACGTACATGGATAAGTCAGGACATTGTGTGAAGCTACTGAATTGGCGGAAGGCAAATTACGTGAGCATCAGGCAGAGCTAGGCCGTCTCAATTGGGAGGAACTGCTATCAGGCAAATCCACATTTTGTTTTTTTTTATGGGGAAATCCACATTTTGTATGTGGGATCTGCTTGTTAAATTCTGACAGCATAATCATCTGGTGATCGTCCTCCCGCCTGCACGAATTTCAATCTATTTTGTTTGAACAGATATTTCAAGGCCACTGCACAACAGGCAACAGGAAGAGATAAAGGATGATTCTGCACTCTGTCCTTCGCAGGACCAGCTTGTCTCTCCAGGCACCTGATGTCTTTATTGTGCTGAAGTCTTCATAGTGGTTCAGAGAGCTTCAGAATTAATAGAGCACTGAACGAAGCCGTTTAGCCAATTGTACAACGATGAGCTCTCCAACATCACAATTTGAAAACAGAGTGAACTGTGTGTGTGTGCGTGAGAGAGAGAGAAATTAACAGAGAAAAAGGAAGTGAAGAGAGATAAAAGGAATGGAGGGAAAATGGAGCGACAGAGTGAGTGAGAGCAAGGGGTGTCAAACGAGTATGAAGTTAGATCAGAAGACAGCATGAGGACAAACATACAGAAATTTTATTTAGAAATTCCCACAGACTGCAAGCCCTTTGTCTGGTGCCGTACCCTGTGAGCACTATGCTGCCATCCCAGATCATTTATCGCCAATAATTTCACAGGACCGTGTTGCTGACTGCTGAACAAGTTCCAAAATAACAATAGATTGGTTCCAGGGAGAAGGTGAATTAATTTAAAAATTCTGGGCCAACTAGACAATGTGTGAGACAGGGCGAGAGAGTCTCACTGAGGTGGATCACTGACTGGGGGGAAATCAGTACCTCAGCTGTGGGTCAAATAATGACCAATAAAGCTTGAATACCTCGTCCGTGGTTTTGTAATTCACATTTCAATTCATATAGCTCCACATCGTAAGTGAATTTTAACAGACTTGTCTCTTTGTATTTTTCATGTTTTGGTATGTGCTGAAACGCTTGTTTTTTTGTCCCAGTATTTTGTGTTGAATAAACACATTTTATTGTTGTGGTTCTGTTCGCCGAGCTGGGAATTTATGTTGCAGACGTTTTGTCCCCTGTCTAAGTGATATCCTCAGTGCTTGGGAGCCTCCTGTGAAGCGGGTCTGTGATCTTTCCTCTGGCATTTATCGTGGTTTGAATCTGCCGCTTCCGGTTGTCAGTTCCAGTTGTCCATTGCAGTGGTCGGTACATTGGGTCCAGGTCGATGTGCTTATTGTTTGAATCTATGGATGAGTGCCATTCCTCTAGGAATTCCCTGGCTGTTCTCTGTTTGGCTTGACCTATAATAGCAGTGTTCTCCCAGTGGAATTCATGTTGCTTGTTACCTGCGTATGTGGCCACTAAGGATAGCTGGTCGTGTCGTTTCGTGGCGAGTTGGTGTTCATGGATGCGGATCGTTAGCTGTCTTCCTGTTTGTCCTATGTAGTGTTTTGTGCAGTCTTTCCTTGGGGTTTTATACACTACATTGGTTTTGCTCATGCTGGGTATCGGGTCCTTCATCCTGGTGAGTTGTCTGAGAGTGGCTGTTGGTTTGTGTGCTGTTATGAGTCCTAGTGGTCGCAGTAGTCTGGCTGTCTGTTCAGAAATGTTTTTTATGTATGGTAGTGTGGCTAGTCCTTTGGGTTGCGGAATGTCCTCGTTCCATTGTCTTTCCCCTAGCCATCTGTTGTTGAAATTGCACTGGATCATCAACGCCACACTCTCAGGAATCCGATTCACTCGAGAGGAAGAAAAGGGCAACCAACTCCCATTCCTAGACGTAATGGTACAGAGAACACCGAACGGAGAATTCACCACAAAGGTTTACAGTAAAGCCACACACACAGACCAAATCCTGAACTACGAAAGCAACCACCCCAACACACACAAAATAAGTTGCATCAAGACACTATTCAAAAGGGTCAGAACACACTGCAGTACACCAGAACTGCAAAAAGAGGAAGAGGAACACCTATGCAAGGTATTCGCCAAAAATGGATGCCCCCGCAATTTCATCAACAGATGTCTAAGGGAAAGACAGTGGAACGACGACATGTCACGACCCAAAGGACTAGCCACACTACCATACATCAAGAGCATTTCCGAACTGACAGCCAGACTACTGCGAACACTAGGACTCATAACAGCACACAAACCAACAGCCACTCTCAGACAACAACTCACCAGAACGAAGGACCCGATACCCAGCATGAGCAAAACCAATGTAGTGTACAAAACCCCATGCAAAGACTGCACAAAACACTACATAGGACAAAGAGGAAGACAGCTAACGATCCGCATCCATGAAAACCAACTAGCCATGAAACGACACGACCAGCTATCCTGAGTAGCCACACACACAGATGACAAGCAACATGAATTCGACTGGGACAACACTACTATTATAAGACAAACCAAATAGAGAGCAGCCAGGGAATTCCAAGAGGCATGGCACTCATCCACAGATTCAATCAATAAGCACATTGACCTGGACCCAATATACCGACCACTGCAATGGACAGCTGGAACTGACAACCGGAAGCGACAGATTCAAACCACTATAAATGCCGAAGGAAACATCACAGAAGTGCTTCACAGGAGGCTCCAAAGCACTGAGAATGTCACCTAGAGAGGCGATGAAATGTCTGCAACGCAAATTCCCAGCTCGGCGAACAGAAATACAACAATGAGCACCCGAGCTACAAATCTTCTCACAAACTTTAAACACATTTTATTACTGAGGAAGAAATAACCTGTTCTGATGGGACAGTCTTCGTCTGAACCGTGCTGGGACCAGAGTCCAAGTGAATCCTAACCAAGGATGTCGACAGAGCTTTAAACTGATTAGGAGTATGTGTGTGTGCGCGCGCGGGTTAGGGCTTTCCTTATAGGGTTTAATAAGAAAAGAGGAGGTAAGAGCACAGAGCTCAAGAGAGGTTATTAAAATCTTCAGCATAGACGCAAATAGAACAGAGTGTATGGAAAGTGTAAGCAATCAAACTTCAATCACACTGGACAAACAAATGGCAATAGAAGAGGGAACGTTCACACAAGATTGAAGGGTTATATCTGAATGCGAGCAGTATAAGGAATAGGGTATTCGAGCTTGTGGCATAGATTGAAATTGGTAGCTATGACGTAATGGGCATCACAGAGAAGTGGCTGCAAGGGAATCAGGATATTCAAGGACATATATCGTATCGAAAAGATAGAGAGAGTGGATTTACATTATTAATAAGAAATGAAATTTAATCAACAATAAGAAAGGAAGTAAGGTCAGATGGTGTAGAATCTGCATGGTAGAATTGAGGAACCACAAAGGTAAGACCACCACAGTTGGAGACTTGCAGAGGCCTCCAAAGAGTAGTCAGGAGCTGGGGCACAAGATACACCAGGAGATGGAAAAGATCTGTAGGAAAGACAACGTTACAGTGATCATGGGGGATTTCAATATGCAAGTGAAATGGGAAACCAATTTGGTAGTGAATCGCAAGAAAAGGAATTTGAGGAATATCTACGGGATGGCTTTTTGGAGCACCGTGTGGTGGAGCCCACTCGGGAACAGATGACACTGGATTTAATGATGAAGTCTAGATAAGGGAGCTTAAGGTGAAGGAAAACTTCAGAAGCAGTGATCAGAACATGGTTGAATTTATTCTGAACTTTGAGAGAGAAGATAGAATCAGAGATAACAGTATTTCAGCTGAATAAAGGCAACTGGAGAGGCATAAGGGAGAAGCTGGGTAGAATTGACCGGGACAGGCGTCTAGCCGGAAAGACAGGGTAACAGCAATGGCTGGAGATTCCATGATAATTTAAAAGACACTGCAGTGATGCGTGCTGAGTAATAGAGGTATGGTACAGGGAGGATGAGGCAACCAGGGCTGACAAGGGAAGTCAGGGATTGCATATAAGCAAAAGAGCAAGCAGAGTGAAGGGCAGTGGGGAACTGGATAATTGAGGCCAACAGAAGGCAAGAAAAAATAAATAAGGAGGGAGAACATTAAGTATGGGGCTAAGCTAACCAGTAATATAAAGGAAACTGTAAGAGATTCTTTAGATATATAAAATGCAAAAGAGACATAAATGTGAATATGGACCACTGGGAAATGATGCTGGAAAGACAGTAGTGGGAAGCAAAGAAATGGCTGAGGAATTTTGCATCAGTCTTCACGGTGGAATACACGAGTAATTTCCCAAGAATTGAAGAGAGTGAGAGGGCAGTCCTAAATACAGTGGCCATCACCAAGAAGAACATGTTAGAAAACGGAATGGCCTGAATGTGGATAACTCACCTGGACCAGATGGATTACACCCCAGCCTTGTAAGGGAGATCACTGAAGAGTTAGTCCAAGCGAAAGTGGTAATCTTTCAGGAATGACTAAAATCAGGAAAGGGCCAAGTGGCTGTATAATTGCTAACATGACACCCGGTTTAATAAGGGAGTTAGGCAGAAGATGGAAAACTGCAGACTGATTTGCAGACTTGGTTGTGGGTAACATCATGGAATTCATCGTGAAGAATGGGATTTCTGAATTCTTGGAGGTCTTTGGTAAAATAGGACAGAGTCAGCATGGGTTCATCAAGGGGAGGTCATGCCTGACAAACCTGCTAGAATACATTGAGGGAGTAATGTGCAGATTTGATGAAGGAGAACCAATAGATGTTATCCATCTGCACCTCAAAAATCCTTTGACAAGGTGTCATGCATGAGGCTATTCAGAAAGATATGCGTCCATGGTGTTAGAGGCAAGGTGGAAGTTGAAGTTTGGCTGTCTGACAGAAGGCCGAGAGTGTGGATTAAAGTGTCCTTCTCAGGATGGCTGCCAGTGACAAGTGGTGTTCCACAAGACTCAGTTTTGGGACCACAACTTTTCACTTTGTGCATTCATTATCTATATGACGGAACTGAGGGCATTTGGGTTAAGCTTTCAAACTGTGCAAAGATAGATATAGGGACAGGTAGCATTGAAGAGGTGGTTTGGCTGCAGGAGGGTGCTCTGGCGCATCTCCTCAACTGCCCAAAACTCCGGCCTTGAGCTTCACCCTTCCAACTACAACAAGTTAGAACCTCTCTGGTGCATGCCTTCCATCCCACCAACCTCAGGATACAACGCATCATCCTCCGCCATTTCTGCCACCAACAGTCAGACCTCACCAACAGAGATATACTTCCCTCCCTACCCCTATCATCATACTGCTGAGACCATTCCCTCACAGCTCCCTCATGAGGTCCACGCAACCCCAACAAGCCACCTTCCACTCCCGGCACTTTCTCTTGCCACTACAACAGGTATGAAACCTGTTCCAACACCTCCCTCCTCACCTCCACCCAAGGCCCCAAAGGATCCTTCCACATCAGTCAGATAACATCCTGTGCATCCAAATACCTCTTCTAGTGTGTCCATTGCTCCTGGTCTCCACTACATTGGCGAGAGAAGACGTCAACTTGCAGAACAGTTCAGGGAACACTCTCAGACACACACACCCAACAACCCCCCTGACCTGTGGCTGTTTACTTCAACTCCCCCTCCGACTCCGCCAAGGCTTTGCAGGTTTGTGGCCTCATCCACTGTCAAATTCGAGCCACCTGACGTCTGAAGGAAGAACGCATCATCTTCTGCCTTGGGACCCTTCCAACACACGGTATCAAGGACAATCTTACCAGTTTCCTCATCTCCCTTCCACCTTATCCCAGATCAAACCCTCCAACTCAGAACCGCCCTCTTGAACTGTCCTACCTGTCCATCTTCCTTCCCATCTAGCCACTCCACCTGCCACTCTGAACTATCACTATCACCACCCACCTTCATCTAGCTGTCACCTTCCAAGGGACCTTCCTCCCAGCACCAGCCCCTCTCATTTATCTCTCTGGTACCTTCCGCCCACCCCACATTCCTGATCAAGGCTTTATGCCTGAAACGTCAAATCTCCTGCTCCTCGGATGCTTCCTGCCAGGCTGTACTTTTCTATGACCACACTTTTTGACTCTGATCTCCAGCATCTGCGGTCCTCACTTTCACCTGCTGAAGGATTTTCACAGGGTCGGAGAGTGAACAAAGTAGTGGCATGGGTAGTACAATGTGGAAAAGTGTGGATAAGCATTTTAACAGGATGAATAGAGGCATAGACTATTTTATAAATAGCAAGCAAATTCAGAAATCTGAAGTGCAAAAAGACGAGGGCGTTCTAGTCCAGGAGTCTTGAAAGGTAAACTTGCAGTTTGTCAGTAGTTAGGCAGGCAAATACAATGATGGCATTTATTTCAAGAAGGCTTCAATATAAAACCAGGGATGTACGTCTAAGGCTCTACAAGGCTTTGGTCAGGCTACATTTGGATTATTGTGCGCAGCTTTGGGTCCCATATCTCAGGAAGGATGTACTGGTCCTGGAGCGTTTTCAGACGAGATTCACAAGAATGGTGCCAGGAATGAAAAGCTTAACATACGAAGAATATTTGAGGGCTCTGGGTCTGTATTTGATAGAGTTCAGAAAGATGTTAGGAGGTCGAATTGAAACTTACAGAATACTGCATGCCGTGGGACAGAGTGGATTTTGGGAAGAGATATCCAATGGTAGGAGAGGCGAGTACCCAAAGGGACCGAGTAAAGAGAAGATCTTTTCAAACAGAGATAAAGAGAAACATCTCCAGCCAGACAGTGGTGAATCTATGGAATTCACTGCCACAGAGGCCACCGAGGGCTGTCGAGTCCAGATCATTGAGTACATTTAAGAGTTAGACAGATAGGTTCTTGACTGTAAAGGGGATCAAGGATTACAGGTAGAAAGCGGGAGAATGGGGTTGAGAAGCTAAACAGCCATCATTGAATGGTGAAGCAGGCTCAAGGGGCCTAATGTCCAAATTTCCGCTCCAATATCTTCTGGTTGTATGGTTAATATTGGCTCTCCTCATTCCTCGTTGGAGCTGTATCCTGAAATTTGATCTTCAAATGATTTACAAAGAGTAACGTTTCACTAGTGATGAGTGGGAAATATCATGTTTCCTCACTCCAGTCTCAGCAGCCATGTCCCCAATATCATAATCACACTGCAATTGAAATCCAATGGAAAATAATCACAGTTGATTGACATCGATAACATTAACAGCATGACCCTCACCTGCCTTCTCTGATTCTCGAATACTCATCTGAATTGTGTGTCACGTCATATTCTCTGTTGACATATTCATGTCAGTTGTCCTTTATCACTCATGTTATCGTAGGCACATTTTCCTGTCAGATTCTGGACTCGAAAAGTTCTCTCCATATTTTACTGACATTATAATCACTGATCAGTAGTTGCAGATTGTATGTTTCCATTTATAAACGTAGAAACTTGTTTATGTTCTGACAATCCTTTGTCATTATTACCATATCCAAGGCAGATTGAATGATTGCACGCAATCAATCTACCATCTCCAATATTCCGTTCCTCAGTCACTCCCACATATCTCATGCCAAATGTATAAATTTTATACGTTCTTTAGAATTTTAATAAAATCAATGTTAAATTGAAAGGGGTTAACTGGAGCTATTTGTTCAGTGACTGTGATTAATGTCAATCTCCGTGGATCCTAATTATCCCAGTGGAGAGTTTCCATCGTTGAATGATAAGTGGGCTCTTTTCAGTGTGTTATCCCATAGTATGAGTCGGAGCATCACTGACATCACTAACAGGGATCATCAGCTCGAGAGAGAGGGGGAGTAGAAATCAGAATCTGAGAACATTAGACTGGAACGTTAGAATAATGGTTCAGAATGTGAGGACCTTGGATTGAAATGTTCTAATAGTGGATCAGAATCTAAGATTAGTAAACTGGAATGGTACAACAATGGATCAGAATCTGAGATCATTAGACTGGAATGGTTCAAAAATCTATCAGAATCTGAGAATATTAGACTGGAATATTACAATAACAGTCAGGAGTTTATCCTTGGGTCTTTACTACCTTTCTCAGCCTTGGATATCATTAGCATCACGGATCCAGGATATCCTTTGGATTACTCAAGGTGGTTACTATCCCATCCTCGCTATAGTTGGTGTACCTGGTAAGTCATTATATTTGTCTACTAAACTGGGTTGAACTGAATTTCTGCTCATGATATATAAAATTTGAAAATTGCAAGACAATGTCTTCAGTTACAAACAAAACCTCCTTTCCTTATATTAATCAGTGTCAAACTACTATTTCTAAATTACTCACTGATATGGAAGAAGGAACCAGACTGTTCTCAAACTCCATAACCCATTTTGTCCTTCACAAATTTACATCTCCATCTCCTCCCCACGCACGAATCCTGTCCAATATCACCGTCATGATACTCCAGTCCCGTCTCAGTCTCATTGCAACTTCTGAATAAACCAGAATTTGTGCCTTTGTTTAACAGTTTCAAGTTCCTTCTAACCATATGTCCATCACTAAAAAAATTGCTCTGAGGATGTTTAACTTGTTCTCTGTACATACGGGACGGCAGTTTATGGTGTTCAAGACTCATACTCTAGAGCCACAGAATAATAGTCTGTTGAAATCTCATGAGGGAAATTAAAAACAACAATTTTCATTTGCCATTAAAGCCCATCTGCTTGCCCCAAGTCCTTAAGCGAAGTCAATGGGTCATTCTTCTCTATTCAGGTTTCAGTGTGACTTCTGTGAGGAACATGTGGGTGTTCTGCACCTTTAACAGAATTAAAAGCCAGCAATAACTACCTGACAGCACCAAGTCTTCGAAAAATAGATTTAATGTAACATTTGGTCGATTAGTTTATTTTCTCAAGACAAAAACAAATTCAGCCAAACTGTTTAAGTTATAACCCAAAGTGCCCACCTCCAATCAAGTGTGAATTTAGTGTATTGATAATCTTAAAAGCCAATGACACAGTCCAATGGTTTGGGGGTACAAGACCGCGGGAAATTGACAGTTGAGAGGAGATCTGCCAAGTTACCAGCATGCAAAGACTGCCTGAAAAATAGTTTTCCTCTCGGTAACTTTATTGATTAGTAACTTGGAAAAGCAGAATCTCAAAGAAGAAAAGAAGACAGGAATATGGAGAAGAACCGACAGCTTCTCGGTTTTGAGATAAGAAGTTTTGTTTTGTAAATCTTAATTAGGAGTCTAATCGAACTAATATAGTGGGGGGGGGAGAGATAAAATATAGCTGAGAGGAAGAAGCTGTAAATATTCATTCATCTATTATTCCCTGTTATGCTTTAAGAAATAAAGTTGTTAATTTTTACTTCAAATAGTTATGGACTCTAGAATTATCATGGATTACTGCAGTGGATAAATCATTTCCCTGTTGTTGGTTTTACATTAAGCAGGAGAATGTATCCTGTGTTGTAACACTACAATCCCACAGGAATGTGCTTTTCTCTTTACTGTCCTGTGGAACAGCTGAAACAAACATTCAGTTCAAGATCGGCATAACATGATGCCCTGACCAGGTCTGCATACATCCTGTGAGAGAAGAACAGAAGTAAAGATAGCTCCCTTCCTCTGCCTGTTTCCCGTATTCCTATAGCTCATTTCTATTCAGGTCGGTGTCATCCCCTATTTTAGGTGTATTCAATCTCATTGAAATTCTCCCCGAGAGTGATGCACATCTCCATACGCATCTCTGGTGTTGGCTTTATTGATGCTGACGTACAGATGTAAGGAACTTATACATTCCATGTCAGTCGTAGTGCATAGAGAAAGGATGGCTTTTTGTGGCACAGGAAAGAAACGGCGATGTCTAAGTGAGAGAAAATGATTATTGCGATCATCCCCGAGAGTGTTGTTGAGGCAGTATTTGGGGTACTCTGGATAGACTTTCCCTCAAGTTTCACCAGACTAATCCCTGGGATGATGGCACAATGAGCAGAGAGTGAAGCTCAGTGAGAGAATAAGAGATGATTGTATTGAACCTGAAGGGGGATGGACAGTCACTCATGATGTTCTAAACAGGCTCTGATACGATGATAAATTCCATGAGTTTTATTAACTCAGGTTGAGTGATTCTCAATAGGTTAAGAGCCTCCGAGGACATTCCCCTCATCCCACCCCCACTCCATATGTTGATTGAGAGAGACAGAGGATCAGTCTTTGAATTAATTCTCCCCACATTAAAACAGTGCATTTAGGGTATGATCCTGCATTAAACGTCATGTTATCCACAATCCCGACAACAGCCACAATACCTTCATTCTAAAACAGTTAACTATTCCCACCAGCTTCTGACATCCATGGAGGACATGGGTCTGTCTTCTCAGAGATGGAAGATGCCTCTCTGAGATTTCAGACAAAGCATCTGGCTACCTTCCTCACTGGCAGCATACCATATTAAAGTTTCAAGTGTCCCACAGGTAATGGAGCCATGAAGAACATCGTGGATCCGTCTCAGAGTGCATTCTCTGCTCCATTGATTTGTCAGGTTGGAGCATCAATGACACCCTCCTGTTCCTGTATAAGTGTCTCGAGGGGCTGAATGGCCTCCTCCAGGTCCCATGGAACAGGTTCATGGGTCGGACCTGGCCCTGCCTGTTCCTGTTTAACAGCTTGATGTGGTAATCAGACCCCTTCTCTTCCTGTGGAACAGGCAGGAGGATTGAATCGGCTATTCCTCTCTTTGTTCAGTAGTTTCGATGGGCTGAATGGCTTCCACATATCTGTTTCTAATATGCCTGAGATGCTGAATGAGCTCTTCATTTAACTGTGGAAATGTAGAGTGTCTGGCCTTGCTGTTACATGAATGTTACTGACACTTTAACAGCACAAACCTGAATGCTGTCCAGGTCTTACTGCACATGGACACAGAGTGTTTCAGGAGCTGAGGTGTGGCACATTGTTCTGAACATTGGGTGGTCTTCAGTGACCATCCCCATTTCTGATCTTATGAAGGTGTTTGTTTTGAGGCAGCTACCCTGAGGATCTCCTGCAGAGATGTCCCATGACTGAAAGGATTGTCAGTCACCGACCATAAACATCTTTCTTTGTGCTCTGAAAGACCCCAAACCAGTGGGGTGGGTATACCTAATTCCCATTAATCTCAAATAAGTAGGTGGTCCTGATGTCATCCACAGTAAAATGCTACCTTGTCATCAAGGCCATTCACTCTTTCTTGAGCCCCTGTCTTCACCTCTTGTTCATATCAATAGATAATGGTGTCTGTGTTGGGAGTGTTTTCCTCTCATAGAGGGTAATCAATGCCAGGAATTATCTGGGCTAGATAGTGAGGGGAGTTACATCATGGAAAGTATTTAAAGAGGTGGTACATGAATTTTTTGGCCTGTCAGAGTGCTAAAGGGTGTGAAGAATTGGACATTAAAGACCAGTTATTGATAACAGTAAGTCAGCCATGATGGTATGCAATAGGTTGATCATCCGAGTCACCTAATCTTGCTTCTTATGTTCTCATATTCTGTAATTATAAAGTTAATAATTGTAATTTTCCTGAACGTTCTGTTATTGAATGTTGCAGTCACAGAGAGTAAAGTATTTTGTGAGTCATCTCAGGCTGAGGTATGGGGGCTGTATTCATAGTGAATCTGGGTCTCCAACATGACCAACAAATGAAGCACAAGTTGCAGAGAGGAGATACTCTGTAAAGAGACCAGAGCTGTCTTTCGAAACCAGCCTAGTTTTCCAAATAACATTTTCCAACTCACACCAAACCGTGTGTGACAGTCTTGAGGATGACATCCTGTGTTCCAGTGGACCAGGTATTTGGAGCAGGTGGCCTCCATCTGCTAATATCAGGAGCTGTGAGGAGCTGAATAGAACATAGGGACATAGGACTGAGCAGCATGAGTGGGCTATGAGACACTTTGTCACCGCTTCACCACTCACAAATTCCATGGGTGATGTGCATGTGGTCTCAAAAGCATTTTTCTGTCTGTATGCCATTTGTCTGCATTCGCTTGTCTGTCAAATGTCACCAAATATAATTTTGAATAAATGCAAGCATCCAGCACCACAAACTTCCGGGGAAGGGAATTTCCACTTGAACAGCCCTTTGAAAATTTCTCATTTGTGTTTCAACCAATGTTGGAAGGTCACTCCGTCCTTTTCCAGTCCCACTCCTCCAGTGGTTACACCAATCTTAAATGGAACAATCTTTGTGATCTGACCAATGATGTAGGTCTCAGAGTAGGTCATTTTCTAGAAAAGTGTGAGACACAGAACGTTGGACTCATAACAAATGGTAAAATGATACAGTGCCCCAAACGTTATTCTGCCTTTGAAGTTATTCTGCTCACACAAGTTACTGGTAGTGGGGTTTCACTCTGGAACAGTTGAATTTGGCTGAATTCCCTTTGTTTCAGGCAGTGGAGAGATTCTAGTGAATTCTCACCACAAATCCTTCACAAGTGGTAAAGATAACACAGGGATTTTATGGTCTCACACTTTGCTATCGGATGGAACAACGTAAGAGAGAGAGATCAATAGGCTGCTGCTTCTCAGGCGGGGGACATTTTTCTCCCTCTCTGTGTTGAAACATACGATAATGTCAACTGAACACCAAACTGGACCAGGTGTGCTCTTCTGGAACATTCTCTGGAAAACCCGATTATAGATTATATGCAAGTGCATTCGTTTCAATCGCAAAAAAGTCCCCACTTTATAATTTGAAGACATGCTTACATGTGTCTGTGTAATTTGTAAATATTGGTAGGTGTCTTCATAGTATGTGTGTTAATATAAATGCATCTTCTTCTTAAAATTTATTCTCTAGCTTTAGTCTTCCTGACAAGAGATAATGTGCATCCAGTTGATGCACTCTTCAGAACGTCATGGATGGTTGAATTCTATTTCTCAGCTAAGATCAAAACTGATAATCCCCGATAACAAAAGGCCGGCATTCCAGGAATGAGTAAAGGGAAACCTCTTTGAAAATCTTCGAAAAGAATTAAATCCTTTCATTTTAGTTTCGGGGATCAAAGCAGCACGCAGTGCATCAAATGTGGTCACAGCAATGCCCTCGTACCGATGCAGTTAAACATTCCTGCGATACCTTTTGCCAAAAACAGCATCATTCCACTTACCTTCCAAATCACTTGCTGCATCTGCAGACTAACTTCATATGATTCATGTCCCAGGAACATAGAAACCGCCTGAATCACAGAGTTCTGCAAGCTCTCTGCATTTATATTGTTTACCATTGTTTTATTCTTCATGCCAAAATACACAACCTACCTTATGCTATTTCTGCTGAAGGTTTGCTCACTAACCTTCCCTGTCTGTTACACATTGCAGACTCACTACCTTCATTTGATGACACATTAAATAACCATCTTGGATTACGAGCTAATTGAGCTCCAAACAATTCCCTCCCCTTCTTTCAGATCTTGGATACAAATTGTTGATCATTGATGACCCCACAATGATCTCTGAGGCATTCCATCAGTTACAGCTTTGCAGCCTGAAAATAAACATTTATCTCTACTCTCAGTTTCCTGTTAGCGACTGATCTTTGCTGGACAGGAGAGTGAATGTTCCCTGCTCCTGGGTAGCTGTTCAGGCGGGTTGAATGGCCTTCTGCTGGGCTGTGTAATGTTCTCAACGAGCTGAATTACTTCATTCTATGTTGCTGTGCAATTCATTAGAGTGACAGAATTGTCTCCTCCAGTGTCATTGTATCGATTTTGTCTGATTGAATGGTGTGGTCCCCTACCATGTAATATCCTTGAGGGTGGATTGAGGGAACAACACACAGGGTAGGGGCAACAGTTAGTCATTTGGCTGCACCATTCAGAATTCTCATGGCTGATCCGATTGTGTTTGACCATCTGTCTCCTGTCTGTTCCCAATAAACATTGACTGTCCTGTCCAACAAAGATCAGTCAAGCTCAGACTTATACACTTAATGGCAAGGTCCTAGGGAGTGTAGCTGAACAAAGAAACCTTGGAGTGTAGGCTCATAGCTCTTTGAAAGTGGAATCGCAGGTAGATAGGATAGTGAAGAAGGCGTTTTGTATGCTTTCCTTTATTGGTCGGAGTATTGAGTACAGGAGTTGGGAGGTCATGTTGCTGCTGTACAGGACATTGGTGAGGCCATTGTTGGAATATTGCGTGCAATTCTGGTCTTGCTCCTATCGGAAAGATGTTGTGAAGCTTGAACGAGTTCAGAAAAGATTTACAAAGATTTTACCAGGGTTAAAGGATTTGAGCTACAGGGAGAGGCTGAACAGGCTGGGGCTGTTTTCCCTGGAGCATCAGAGGCTGAGGGGTGATTTTATAGAGGTTTACAAAATTATGAGGGGCATGGATAGTGTAAATAGGCAAAGTCTTTTCCCTGGTGTTGGGGAATCCAGAACTAGAGGGCATAGGTTTAGGATGAGAGGGGAAAGATACAAAAGAGACCTATGGGGCAAAGTTTTTCAACCAGAGGGTGTACTTGTATGGAATGAGCTGCCAGAGGAAGTGGTGGAGACTGGTACAATTGCAACATTTGAGAGGCATTTGGGATTGGTACACGAATTGGAAGGGTTTGGAGGTATATGGGCCAGTTGCCAGCAGGGGGGACTAGATTGGGTTGAGATATCTGGTCGGCATGAACGGGTTGTACTGAAAGGTCTGTTTCCATGCTGTACATCTCTATGACTCTATAAACGAGTCTTCACTGCTCCCTGAAGATGAGGACACCACAGGTAGCTCAAACTAAAGTGAAAGCTACGTCCTTATTTCTTTGTGGAACCTGTTATTTTAAAGCTATGTTAACTGAACATCAAATCACCACCTCTTTGCAGATATAAGGACAAAATAATTAGGAATAAACATAAACTATTCCGGACTCCAAACCTGTCCCACATTCCCATTGAACCTTTCCAATCGAATATGTATCAAACCCAGCCTCTGCTGTTGTCTCAGGAAGAGAATACCTGTTAGCATAGCACCACATGAAAAAAGGAGCAGAATGCGGCCATTCGGCCCATCTAGTCTGATATGCCATTCAATAATTTCTTATATGTTCCTCAACCTCATTCTCCTGCCTTACCCCAAGAATCCTTGATCCCATTATAAAACAAAAAACTTAACAATTTGTATCTGTGTCTATGTGTGCGTATGTTTGTCCATCTGCTTGTCATCTGTGTATTTGAGCATCTATGTTTGTCTTTCTGTGTATCAGCCTGTGTTTCTATCTATGTTTGTGTCTATTTTTGTATGACTCTATATGTCTGCGTGTGTTTCTACGTGTGTATGCCTATTCCCTTGTATATTTTGTGTTTGTTCGTATATTGTGGTGATACCAATAATTCTGTGTATTTCTGTGTCTACATCTCTGTGCAGTGAGCTAACTGTATTTGGTGGGGGGGGGGGGGGGGAGTTAAATGACTGTCGTTCGAAATGCCAGTGTGTTTACAGTGAGAATTGTCTTTCACTGTGCACTGCTCCTTAATCGGTCAGTGGGACATGAATGTCCCACAAATTTCATGCGAGGCACCCCAGTCCGCTTCATCTTGTACTAGGTTCTGCCCCACATGGTGGGTGTGGGGGGGGGGGGTGGTGAGGGAATGGAATTTGGGCCCTCCAACACCCAGCTTGGCCGTTTCTGTCCTATTTCAGGCTGTTTCTCTTGGAATAGAAGAAAGGGATGGAAGGAGTGAGAACAGGAGTGGATGGCCTTGCTGTTAGTGCTGGTGGAGGTTGATCTGGGAGGAATTGTGAGGTGTCCGGAATGAGGCAGTCGACAGTTTTGAATCCATATAGTATTATTAATGTGTGGGCGTATTGCGTAGGTGATAGAGAAATTCTGGGAAGGACGTTGCTGAATTCAATAGTGAGAGTGGTAGTGCCTGAGTCTTATTTGGAGATAGACATGAGGATTTTCTGGGGGTAGGTGCTATAACAGATATACAGACAGGGTGAGGGAGCAGAGAGAATTCGGTGACCATTATCCTGACAGAGCGGGGAGGATATTGATGCTTGTCCTGTATGATGGAGATATCTTCAGATCATCTCAGCGTCGAGGTGAGCCTTCCCGAATGTCCTGTCCAAGTCTATTACAAATAATGACACAGACCTGTCCCTCAGATTCCACAGAATCAGTTTATGTGGAACTTACAAAGAGCAAGGCGCAACAAATATTGGTGTGTTATATCTCGGTTGCAGAAAACCTGAGCATCATATGCTCTGGGAATTAGATATGCAAGTATCATGGATACTGCAGTTTTATTAGATGTTCTCAAGTTCCATCTAAACTGTATGAACTAAGTGACTGCTTATGCTGTGCAAAATAAACTCTGCACATGTATGTGAGGTGGGTTGAAGAGTATGTTGTGAAGCAAACTATAGAGCAGTCTATTTTGGGTTTGGTGTTGTGTGATCAGAAGGAAGAATTAATAACCTTGCTTTGAATCAGCTTTGAAGGAATAGAGACGTTAATAAGGTGCATTTTACACGGTGTCTGCATGAATATAGAATGCCTGAAAGTTCTGGTTAAACATCATGGTAGCCTGGAGGCTAAAGGGTCAAGTTCGCTCCAGTGAATTGGGAAAGTGCAATATAACATACAGTGGGAAGCAAACAATGTTTGTTGGAGTCATAGAGTCAGACAACACGGAGACAGGCCCTTCGGCCCAAACACGTCCATTCCGACCAAAATGTCCATCCACGCGAACACCATTTCCCTGTCATTGCCCTGTATCTTTCTAATCCTTTCCTGTCCATGTATTTGTACAAATGCTTTTTAAATGTTGCGAATGTTCCCTCGTCAACCTCTTCCACTGGCACATCATTCCATATGCGTATCACCCCTGTGTGAAAAGCAGTTGGTCCTCAGGTTCCCTTTTATTGTTTCCCCTCTGACCTTAACCTGATGCCCCCTTGTCCGTGATTGCCTAACCCTGGAAACAAAATGAGTGCATTCGCTCTGTCCGTCATTCCCATGATCTTATACACTTCTCTCAGATTCCCCCTTAGCCTCATACATCTAAAATAAAAAGTCCTAGCTTGTCCAACCTCTCCCAATAACTCAGACCATTGAGTCCTTTGCAACATTCTTGTGATTTCTTCGGTACTCTTTCCAGTTTAATACCATCCTTCCCATAGCAAAGTGAACACAGCTGAATATGACGCTCCCAATATGGCCTCACCAGCATCCTGTATAATTGCAACGTAACTCACTAATTTCGTTACTCAGTGATCTACACTGATGAAAGCCAGTGTTCCAAAAGCTTTCTTCACTGCCATATTTACCTCTGAATCAAATTTAAGTGAACCATGCACCTGAATTCCAAGGTCCCTCTGTTCAACTACACTCCTTAGGAACCAACCATTAACCATGAAACTCTAACCTTGAATTGCGTTTCTAAAATGGAAGAATTTACACTGATCTATATTAAAATCCATTTGCCATTTCTTAGCCACTTCTCCAGTTGATCAAGGTACTGCTGTAATTTCTGAAATTTCTGATAACTTTCCTCACTCTCCATGATGCTGCCTATTTTAGTGCTGTCTTCAAACTTACAAATCATGTCTGTTCATTCTCATCTAAACCATAGATATATGTAATATGTAGTGGACCCAGCACTAACCCGTCCATTAATCACAGGCCTCCAGGCTGACAAGCATCCTTCCACTATTACCCTCTGCTTCCCACCAACAAGGCAATTTTGTATCTAATTTGGCAGCTCCTCCCCAATTTCATGCGATCTAACCTTCAAAAGCAGTGTACCATTTGGAACCTTATTGAAGGCTTTACTGGAATCCATAAAGACTACATATACCATCCTGTTCTCCTCAACGTTGCTAGTCACTTAATCAAAGAATTCGAACAAATTTCTGAGCCATGATCTCCCATGCACAAAGCCGTGCTGAGTTTGATGATGGGCTTTTGCCTGAAACATTGATTTTCCTGTTCCTCGGATGCTGCTTGACCTGCTGTGCTTTTCTAGCACCACTCTAATCTTGCTCCTAATCGCACCCTGTCTTTCCAAATGCATGTATATCTTATCGCTCAGAACCTGTTCAAGTAAATTACCTACAACAGATTTTACGTTTACTGGTCTATAATTCCCACGTTTTTCATTGTAGCTCTTCTTGAGTAAGGACACAGCATTCGCTGTCCTCCAGTCCTTCGTGACTTCGCCCGTTGGCCAGCGATGGTGCAAAAATATCAGCCAGGGCTCTGGAAATTCCTTCTGTGTCCTCCTGCAGTGTTCCTGAATATATCTGATCAGGACCAGGAAATTTATAGAAATATTGCAAAGTCTTTTTATTTCAGGTGCAAGCATCAAAGAAAGGGAAAGTGAAATAATGATGTTTAACATAACAAATTCGAAAATGTCATAACCATAGGAAATTGCTTCAGAAGAATTTCAGTCATTGTTGAAACCTGAGAATTCTCAGAAATTTACGATCCAGAAACAAGGGCCATGAAACTGATAAGGAAATCAAAAATAGAACATGAATGCTAACAAACAGGAACAAAAACACTGCATAAATCTACAATGTGTATTTCAAAGGAAACAAAATAAAAGCAAGGTCAAATATGGAAATTGGTAATTGGGAGAGGAGAGTTTATTGTGAAGAACAGGGAAATGGCCAAGAAAATAATCAATTGCTTTGTATCTGTCTTCAAGGAGGAAGATCCATAAAATCAGCCAGTAATACCAAGTGATCATGTAGCGCTTGTGCAACTGAAGACAAAAAGTCAATTTATATCAGTAACAAGGCAGTATTTGAAAGTGTAACTGGATTGAGCATTGCTCAGCCTGACAAACCTGACGTACTTCTTATTAAAATGTCAGACATAAATCAGCAACAGAAGTGTTAATTGCACTGTCGATGACTGTGTTTTATTTTCCTGTGTATTCTGCAGAGGCCGGAAGCCTTTCCGGATAAATGGAAGTTAGCAAACGTGGTCCAAGCACTATAGATTAATGGAAGGGATCCATACATCTATAAAGGGAAGATGACATAGTTTGGAGAACTGCCGACTAATTAACTTGACATCTGCAGGGAAACTGTTGGAATCTATTATGCAGCACGTGATATTGGATATTTAGAAATTAATAGGATCAATGGAGAGAATCCACATGCATTTCTGGCAGATGTCTAACTCGATGTGCTGTTAGTTGTTAGACCCCATCTACCACCCCTTATGAAAAGGAACAGAAAGTGACTTCGCCACAGGAAATGACATCAACAACTCAAATAAACCATTAAAAAGAAAGCAGGAATGTGTCGCATCGCTTCGCCAGAGGTCCACTGAAGATGTTACCTAGTTAGGTAAGGAAACGTCGGGAAATGAACCTGCCAGCTCAGCGAGCAAACCTGCATCCATTGTGAACAGGGTTGGTGACCCAATCTGAGAAAGAATATACTGACCACAATAAAAGTGCAATGGACGTTCTCCAGATTAATCTCACAGATGGCGAGATTGTCTGATGAGGAAACTCGGCCTATGTTCTCTAGTCTTTCAAAGAATGACAGGTGGATCACAGTGAAATTTACAAAATTCACAAAACATATGACAAATTGGAAATGAACAGGACTCTTCCCTGGCTGCCCAATCCAAATTCAAGGCAAATAATGGCAAGATAAGGGATTGGCCACTTAAGACCGTAATTTTCAGGAAATTCATCACTTGGTGAGAACTGCCTAAAACAGGGTCATAGAAACCACCTGCTGGGAGGGTAAGATTAAGGAAAATCTCCAGATATTCTGCAAGTGTGTCAAGCAGAAATGAATAACAAGGGAACAGGTCAGAGTCATCAATGTTTTGCCAGGTTGCATCCAAATCAACTTAATGTTAGGAGACAGAGGGTAGTGGTTCAAGGTTGTTAGTGTGACTCGAGACCGATGTCCAATGGTGTATCACAGGGATCAGTGCTGTGATTCAGAGGTGCTGGTGTTGGACTGGGGTGAACAAATCTAAAAATCACATAACAACAAATTATATCCCAGCAGGTTTATTCAGAGGCACGAGCTTTCAACGCTCACAACCACCTAATGAAGAAGCATCAAGGCATAGATTATAAGAGCTATGCGGAACTTTGGTTTGGCCAAGATGGAGAACTGTGTGTAGTTCTGGGAACCACACTACGGGAAGGATCTGATTGTAGTGGAGGGGGCTCAGAGGAGATTCACCAGGATGTTCCCAGGGATGGAGCATATCAGCTATGGCGAGAGGCTGGATAAACTCAGGTTGTTTAGTTTGGAGCAGAGAAGGCTGAGGGGGCCGTGATTCAGAAGGAAAGGATTCTAAGGGACATTAACAGGATGGATAGGCTGCAGCTGTTCCTTTTAGTCAAAGGGCCAAGAACAATGCAGCACATTTTAAAGTGAAGGGAATTGAGGTTTGTTTTTCATCCAGAGTGTGTTGGGGTCAGGAAAGCCCTTCCTGAGAGAGAAGTTGTTATGGTAACTTCACAACCATTAGAAAATACACGGCTGTGCACTTGAAATGCCAGAAGATTCACGGCTACGGGACTTGTGTCCGAAAATGGGACTAATTCGACCATGCTGTATTTTTGATGGTACAAAGTCTGTGCTTCTGTGTTTGTATGGCTGTGGAAGGTCAATCATTGAGTAGTTTAAGATACGAATTGATGGGTCTCTGAAGAGTATATTAACAAGGGTTTTAAGATTGAACTTGTAATATCTTCTGAAAATATGTCAATGGCAAAATTAAGTGGAAAAATGTGCAGCTTTCTGACAGTCTGATACCAGAGAATTGAGTTCCGGCGAAAGGCAGAACTATGGAGCAAATACTACAGTTATGTCTTCACAGAAGAAAACAAAACAAAAAAGAAAACTTCCCAACAATCCTAGTGAGCATGAGTCTGTTGAGAAAAAAGGAATAGAATGAAATTAGCAACCAAACAGTCTTAGAGGAAGTATTGGAACTGAAAGTAATGAGCACAGGTAAAGTCAACCGAGATTGATCAAATGGGAATCATATTTGAGAAAGTGACGTTGAGCATAATTATGGAGAAGCAATCAATGAAATCTGATTGCATTTTCAGAAAGATTTTTGATAAAGCCCCAAGCCTATTATGCAAATTCAAATCCTCTGGGACTGGGACTAATATGGTTTTAGAATGGGAGAACGGGCAGGAAGCAGTGAGTAGGAATAAAACAATGGGTTTATTTGAAAGGAAGGCTTGGAGGATATAGCAAGGATCGGGGTTTGGGCTCCAGCTATTCCCAATACACAATATATATTTTGTTGAGTGGATCAAATTTAATATTTCCAAGTTTGTTGATGGCACTAAACAATATCGGATTGTGAGTGGGTGAGCAGGATGTCCGAAAAACTGCAAGGTGATTCCGACAAGTGGAGTGTCTGGGTAAATACATGGCAGATGGAGAGCAATGAGTGGGTGGGGGGGGGGAGGGGTATGGTCTATGGGGGATATGTGATATTGTGACCTTTGATGGTAAAAGCAGAACGGGAGCCTATCATTTGAAAAGGGATTGTTTGAAAAATGTTGATCTATAAAGGAACTTAAGCTGCATTTTTGTTTCCTTCTGTGCAACCCTCCGAGATCAGTGTAGGGCAATGAGATCTGAATCGAGAAGTCAATACTGAGAATGGCATTGGCACGCTGACCAGTATACACAGACCCAACACGTGGGGAGGTGCAACATTGAAAAGGATCTGGATATCCCTGTGCACTGGTTACAGAAAGCAATTTTGCAGGAGCAGAAAACAGATAGGCAGATAAATAGTGTATTCACCTTTATTTCAGGGGGATTTGAATCCAGGAGTAAGGGTGTTTTACTGCAGTTGAGCAGGGCCTTGGTGAGGTATCATCTCGCACATTGTGCATTATTGTGTGCAGTTTTGGTCTCCTTACCTAATAAAGGAGAAACCTGACATTGAGGAAGAGCAGTAAAGGATAACCAGACTGATCTCTGGGATGACAGGTTTGTTGTGGGAGCAGAGTTTGGGGTGACTGGGCCTGTATTCCATGGGGTTTAGGAAAATGAGTGGAGATCTCAGCAAAATATATAAAACTCTGTCAGTGCGAGACAGGTTGGAAATAGGGGTGACAATTCCCCTGGCTGGGACATCAGAACAAGGGGCCACAGTATTATGTACAGGCAGGCCACTCTGAATTGAGATGAGAATAAATGTTTACACTCAGAGACTGGTGAACCTGGGGTACTATCTCCCAGAGCAGGCTGTGGAAACCAAGGCACTGAAGATAAATATGGATTTCTGGAAACTAAAGGGATAGGGAGACAGCAGGGTATGGTATGAAGATAGAGGATTAGCTACCATTACAGGTTGTTCTCCAATAACGTGGTAGCTGTGTTCCTGTGCATCACTGTGTTGCAGAAAATCATGTAATATTAATGATGTGGTTTATGGGGAAAAGAGGATAATCGGCGAACTGCAAAATATCAGTAAAAATCCAAAATTAAAGTTAGTCTAATACACACTAGCACAGTCTAATTAAACCTTTAAATCATATTTTGTAATGAAATAGTGTTAATAATGACAATTCAGTCACTGGCTATATCCCTGTACCTTTCACCAAGCTCTTCACCAGAAAGTGCGCAGGACTGACTGACCACGTGATGCCAACATGGAATTGCAGTTCTCCTGAAGATTCTCCCCCGGTTTCAAATAAAGTTCCTTCTAATTGGAGAGAGCAATTCCCCGTTTCAAGCTCAGCTTCAAAGCTTGCAGAGCGGATTGCATTCCTGTTTTAGCTGAACACTCACAGGGTGCATTTGGCAGACAGAGGATCCTGAAGCTGGGTTTTGTTGTACAGATGGTGCCTGGCAAGGAATCGCGTCACAGTGAGCGGGAGCTCACTTTATAGAAAAAAGGTGCGCAATTCACGAATCGCATTGCAGTCAAATCAGTTTAATAAACATTCATTATCAGAGAACTGCCTGTATATTGAATCGAGGAGCAAGATTAATGGACTGAAGGTCTACAACAGTTCTTATTTTATATTTCACGATGTTTAAACATATTAATGGATATGAACACTGTGTCGGGAAAACTGCATTGAGGAGATTTTCTCAATGAACTAGAATGGGGAAGGCTCAATGTGTTGAATGACCTACTCTTTTCCCGATGTTTCTGTGCTGCCTGTGGGAAAGCTCTGTAAATGTTGTCACAAGCTCTCAGATGTTAGGAAGGAGGGCTCTGCAGGGTCAACAGGACTGTGATTCCAGTTCCCTTCTCTGATATTGAGGCTGGTGCCTGGTATCCTGTCTGCTTTTATCCTTTAAGACTTTGGATCAGTGTGATACAATTGAGTGTCTTGCTTGGCCATTTCAGGGACCATTGAAGAGTTTATCACATGTCTGTGTGACTGGAGCCATACAAGAAAAGCAAGGGAGATTTACTTCCTGAAAGTACGTTGGGGAATGAGATCGAAGTTTACAATCAACATTGGATGCAAGGTCAATGTTACAATCACCAGATTCTAGATCTTGATATTTTATTAATTGTTTTTAACTACCACCAGCTGCCAGAGCATTATCCTATATTGGATTAGTAATCCAGTGACATTTCCACATCAGCACCATCACCACATAGGAACTTATCAGAAACCACAATGAGCGGGTTATTTCTGGACTGCTTGACAGCTCTGTCAAAAATAACTCCCACCAATTTGATTATCGTGAAGGGACTGAGGGGGTGGTAAATGGTCAGAATGTAATTATTCACCTATTACGGGACCAGACATAGTTGAGTAATTTTCCACATTGCTGAAAATGTGTTGCTGGAAAAGCGCAGTCATCAGGCAGCATCCAAGGAGCAGGAGAATCGACGTTTCAGGCATGAGCCCTTCTTCTCCTGCTCCTTGGATACTGCCTGACCTGCTGCGCTTTTCCAACAACACATTTTCAGCTCTGATCTCCAGCATCTGCAGTCCTCACTTTCTCCTCGATAATTTTCCACATTGCCATGGAGTTGTCAGAGTTGGAGCTGGAATGAAACAGCTTCCCCAGGGACACGGTTTGTTGTGCAGCACAAGTCTTCAGTCCTATTGCAGGAATGGTGTCAGGGCCCATTGTCTTTGTCGTATCTACTGTGCTCAGCGGTTTCTTCATGTCACGTACAGCGAATCGAATTGGGTGAACACTGCCATCTGTGATTCTGTGGATATCATGGCGAGGATGAGGTGGATCATACATTCAACACCTCTGGCTGAGGATGGTGCAGATACAACATCCTTGTCATTTTCACTGATGTGCAGGGCTGTTCCATTATTTAGGATGGGGGTATTTCTGGAGTCCTGTCCTCCAATAAGTTGTTTAATACTACACTGATATTTATGTCTGGATGTGGCAGGACTGCAGAGCTTCGATGTGATCTGTTGGTCTTGGGATCATTTCGTCCTCTCTATCAGATGTTAATTCTGCTGTTTGGAATGAAACCACTCAGGTGCGGTACCTGTAATGGTTTGTCATCAGCTTTATGCACACATGGTTCTGACCTTGGCATGTTCACTCACACTCGTCACTGAACCATCACTCGGTTTGATGGTAATGGTAGACTGATGGAATATGCTGGGGAAAATGATACAGATTATGTTTGAATACAATCCTGCTTCGGTTGCTGCTGTTGTCTACAGCATCACATGAAAGCCCGGTTTGAGCTGCAATATCTGCAATTCAATTCGACTGACTGTCCCCCAGTTCACATCGAGACCCAGTCACCGATTAGCCGTGAACTCAGTGACATCACCTGGTTTCTGATGCGGTAATATTTCCATTTTCGTATTCTCATTCTGCTGATGGTTCTCCTTGGTGCCAGGCTTCCAATAAGTTACATTACTCAAACCCTTAACATATTCATCTGAGTCTTTTCCTTGCTCGTCGTGCCATCTGCGTTTGAATTAAATGTGTTTCCCTCTGGTTTTCTCCCTGACCATGATTAAGAGCTCAGTGGTGTCAGTGATGCCAGCCTTATGCAGTTTCTGAGCGAATGAATGTGTGCACTTCAGTTCCAAGTGTAGGGCGCTCCGTGTTGGAAAGGGTGTTTGAGCAGCTTTCACACATGTCATTGGAACGTGTTCAAAAGGAGAAATTGCTGAACAAATAAAGCAGAACTGGCGGCATCTTCTGTAGTGAATGTAGAGTTAATCTTTCGAGTCCAGTGGCCCTCTACAAAGCCCGTGGTTTCTTCAGCAATTTTTGTATTTATTTTGTATTTATTTCCGGTATCTATAGTTATTTGTTTCATTGAAAATTTGTGCTGTGCCTATTCGTTTCTGAAGAGCCTCAGCAGGTCTGGAAGAATCTGCAGAGACAGAGAAACAGAGTTAGCGTAACAAGTCCAATGTGACTTGTTCTGAAATGAAAAAGGTTGGACACTGCGCTTTTTAATCCCTTGCCGGCGATGGGGGATGGGTGACTTGGAAAAGAGGGCGTGGCAAAAAATAAACGGGCTATTAGCAGTAGTGAACGAGAAGATGATGCAAAATGGGTTTAAATTAAGTTGTGAATGGGGGAAAGGGGTTCTCTCTAGGTGAGAGTAAGATAAAGAAGACACAACCACACAAGGCCATAGGGAGAACAGGAGAGAGAATGTTGACAACGTGATATTATATAGATCTAGATCTATACGTTTTCACAGTATACATCATCACTGCCTTCACACTATGGAATTCAGGTGCTTGACCTCTTATTGGCATTAGTAAGAGTTTCATGCTGCCTTAGTTTTGTAACATAGAGCAAAACTAACAGCATGAAGTTTGGGCTGTTTTGTACACCTGTCATTTTAAATATTATTTCAAATTTGCAGTGCTTATCGTTAAACGTTTGATTTTGAAGTTAGTATCAGATGGAGTGTACGGGGTTGATGGGTGGCATTCTAGAAGTTTATAATTATATGGGAGGAATGGATAGAGTGACTAGCGAAGGTCTTTTCTGTAGGATCGGGGAATTCAAATGCAGATGCATAGCTTTAAGGTGGAAGGAGGGAAACTTGAAATGGACGAAGGGACAACATTTTTTACACAGAGTGTGATGTATGTATGGAATAAACTGCCAGAGGGACAGTGGGAGATGCAAGCATAGCTACAATATTTCAAAGACATTTGGACCAACATATCAATGGGAAACGATTCGAGGCATATGGGCCAAGAGCAAGCAGATAGGTTAGTTTAATTTAGAAAACCTGTTCAGCATGGACAAGTTGGACGAAAGGGTCTGTTTGTGCACGATATAACTGTATGGATGTAGAAATTGAGGAAAATGTACGAAAAGATAAGATGTCATAAATTGGTAAGAAATATAAAAACAAGCATCATGAGCTTTTCTGTCAACATACAAAAAGCTTGAAGATGTGTGTGTGTGAGCTGAAGCAGTAGTGAAGTGAGGAAAGTACATTGAGGCCATTAGGAGGGTGTGACTGGAGAACCGGTCACAGGGAACAAGCAGATAATTTACACTATTAATTTGAATCACTCCTCATGAGAAAAGTAGCGGAAGCATGTCAATGGCATAAACAAAATGGTAACAGGAGGGAAGTTATTGAACTGTCTCTAACAAAAGGAACAAGGTATTTACCTAACTGATAAGAATAAGGGTAGGCAGGTCAGCAATAATTCATAGTTAATTTTAAAAGAAGTGGTCACAGAGTGACTAGTGGCATTGTGTGAAATATTCCATAACTCTTTGGATTACAGGAGTGTTCCAGTGAAACTGGAGAACCTCCAATGTGGCGCCTGTGTTCAAGAAAGGAATGAGACAGAAGGCAGGAACAATTCAGCCTAACCATTATTGCTGGGAATGTGCTACAGCCTGTTATTAAGGAAGGTATTGCAGCGCACTTAGAAAAGCTTAATGCAGAGTTGACATAGTTTTGTTAAGGGGAAACTCTTTTTGCTCTGTAAAATCATACAAATTCATTTTTGGAGATCCCTGAGAATGTCAAGATTAGAGTCATGCTGGAAAAGCATTGTATTCAAGGAGCAGGAAAATCAATGTTTCGGGCAGGGGCCGTTCATCAGGAATCCCTGAGAAAGTGACAAGCAGATTTGATAAAGGGAACTAGTCGACATGAGGCTTTCCAGAAAGTTTTCACAAGGTATCACTACACAGGCTTGTAGTATGATGAATAATATATTTGCATGGGATAAAGGTTGCTTAACACATAGAAATTGGAGAGTCAGGAGTAATGGATCTTTATGATAAAGACTTATCTACTGGATTACCACAAATATCAGGCCGATGGCATCAGTTATGTACAATCTATACTGATAACCTGACGGCGGGAGCTGAGTGCAATATACATTGGAGTTAGTGGATCACTTTGAGAACCAAAATGCAGGCTGCTATTTAATGAAGAGGACTCCCATAAAGGAGTAGTACAAAGGGTTTGGAGTGTTCCTGATTATGAAACCTAAAGTCAGCATGCTGATGCAGCAAGTAACTAGGTTGGTTCATGAGGCGGCTTCCTGAGATGGAAGGGTTGAATTATTGAATACATTTAAAATGGTGAGGAGATTATTCATTGTGGTTGAAATGAATGAGGGTGATATTATTGAAATGTGCAAGATACAGAGGGGGCTTGACAAGGTAGATGTTGAGATGGTGTTTCCCTGAGTCTTGAACTCAAGGTGGTAGATACCGAATAAGGAACATCGATTTCAATCTGAGGTGAAAAATGATGCATTCTCTCAGAAGGTAGTGAATGTCTTGAATTCCCTAACCTAGAGAGTTGTGCAGGGAAGCAGGAAATTGGGTAGGAAAGTGGGTTGAGCCCGGAAGTAGATCAGCCATGTTCTTATTGAATGAGAGTTCAGTCTTGAGGGGCCGAATAGCCGTCTCATGTCCCTACTTCTTATTTTTTTTATATCATACTTTTGGAAAGTAATTGGTTATTTTCCTGGAAGTCGTGTTGTACAATGTTGCATTCGGGAGAGGAGAAAATTTGCCTGAGTTAACCCTGGATGAGATATGGGAACTGCTTTCAAAGCAATTCCAGAGCAGAAGTTACAGAGTGGGGAAGCCTGGAAAAAGGGATTGCAGCTGGGGGTCACTTCCTGACCAAGCCTGGAATTTCCAAGGGCATTTCCGAAACTACACCTAACCATTGGCGTGGCTTCGATCTGCCTGTTTGTAGCAAGTCTGAAGGGATGAATGGAACATCAGAACAAAGGGCTGAGGGACATGAGTGGGCCATTCGGCCCTTTGACACTACTCCACCAGTAAATAAGGTCATGGCTCATCCCATTGTGGTCCCAGCTGCACTTTTGTCTCCATGTACCATTATCCCTGATTCACCTGTCTATCGAAAACCAGCCTCGATATAATATAATGATTCAGCCATCCCAAACTTCTGGGAAAGGGAATACCCACTTGAGTGAAATCCGACTTTGTGAATTTTTCCTCAGTCCGGTTTTGACTGAGGTTGGAGGGTGTCACTCTTTCCTTTTCCATTCCCACTCCTCCACTGCTCACAACAAATTTTAAATGTAACCGGGTTGGTGATATGACCGATGATAAAGGTCTCAGACGGGTCAGGTTTAGTGATCGGAACAAGTCAGGCAGATTTCTTTTGCAGTGGTACAGTGGTTAGCACTGCTGCATCACAGCACCAGAGACCCGGGTTCAATTCCCGCCTCAGGCGACTGACTGTGTGGAGTTTGCACGTTCTCCCCGTGTCTGCATGGGTTTCCTCCGGGTGCTCCGGTTTCCTCCCACAGTCCAAAGATGTACAGGTCAGGTGAATTGACCATGCTAAATTGCCTGTAGTGTTAGGTAAGGGTTAAATGTAGGAGTATGGGTGGGTTGTGCTTTGGCGGGGCGGTGTGGACTTGTTGGGCCGAATGGCCTGTTTCCACACTGTAAGTAATCTAATCTAATCTTTCGTCAGACGCAGGTAACTAATAGGGCTAATGAAGCAGCATGTTAGATTTTTGGTTCGCACTACTGGCTCATATCTGCAAGGAGCTGAGCTCAATTCCAACCTCGTCTGAAACTCTATGTGGCGTTTGAACATTCTTCCCGTGTCTGTGTGGGTTTCATCCCAGTTCTCCAGTTTCCTCCCACAGTTAAAAGATGTGCAGCTTAGTTTTATTGACCATGCTAAATTACCTAAAGTAGCAGGGATGTGAAGGTGAAGTGGGTTAGTCATGGGAAATGCAGGGTTAAATGGATAGGGTAGGGGACAGGCCTGGATGGGATACTGTTCGGTGGATCGAATGTCCTGCTTCCACACTGTAGGGGTTCAATGACAACAGTATCAAGTTTGGGCTCTACGAACTCCCAGTCAGTATATACCTGATCCATTCGCCTCAATGCTTTGTATATTTCAATAAGATCATCTCTCACTCCAAGGGTAAACTTTTAACGTCGCCATAATATCAGCCCTTCATGCATGGAATAAATTGAGTGAAACACCTATGAATTGCTTCCCTTGTTACTATATCCTTTCTCAGATAAGAATGCAAAAATAAAACTAATCACATATGCCAATGAGTCTGTTTATTTTTGTTTTCTCCGCGTGTAGTGAGTCTTTGAAACACCCGTCCCTGCAGACCATCCGAGGCAGAAATATTGAATATTTTTGAGGCAAGGTTCACGAATCACAGATGAGTCAAGGATTATCGAGGAGTGGGCAGCAATGTGCAGTGTTGGGGAAAATGTAGACAGTGGTACTGAATGACACGGCTCCAGAATATCCGGGAATTAAATGAAATGATAACATCGATCAGGTTTTAACGGGGAAACAAGATGGCAGCGATCTGAAAGGTCAGCGTTGCTGATCTCTGCATCACAATAATGCTCTACCCCACCCCACCACAGTCATTTACTTACAATTGAACACTAAAAGAGCGACAGAATCCTTACTAATGCCATTTTGTCAAGTGGAAATGACAAATATGGGAAAGGATCGAGTAAGTCCCAACACGCAGCGCACCCGTCAGAAGCTTTCAGTATGTCTGTGGCCGCACCTGTAACACCCTCTGTTCGTTTAATGGACCGAGTTACTCACCAGGACTTGGTCACCGAGTTCACCAAGTTACGGGAAATGACTGAAACCATGATTGAAGAAAAATTCAGCGGGAGGATAGAACCACTCTCAGCAGTGCTCCAAAAACATGAGCAGCAACTTGAAAGCCTTGGAAACAGAACGGATGAGGTCGAGAGCCAAACTGTAGGGGCAGAGACTGTGATTGATTCCTGTAAAACAGGTCCGTAACTTAGCTGAACAAGGTGATGTCCTCGAGAACAGGGACAGGATGAAGAATGTTCACATAATCGGTCTGGTGGACCGGACATAGGGTGATCAGTCAGTGAGTTTTTTTTTGCGAGAACTGGCTGCAAAGATTCCTTCACAACAAAGCTGAAGAGGGACGGGTGAAGAGTGAGACAGTTCATCGGGTTACGGTGCGCGGGTCATACTCCAACCAACGCCCTCACCCTGTCCTAGTGCTATTACATTGTTGCAAGGACAAACAAAGACTTAGGGAAGCCTCCAGAACACAGGGAAGAGACCCGAAGAGGGCTCCAGGATTATGTTCTTCCAGGTCTTTTCAGTGGCAGTGATTCAGAAAATAAAATCTTTTGATGATAACAAGAGAAGATTAAGGGAACTTGAGATTCAGTAATCCTTAATGAACTCAGCGGTGCTCCGTATGCACAAGTGGATCTTTCAATAGATCCACTAACTCTCCAGAGGTTGTGAAAACTTTGTGGGCACTTTAAAGTAGGCTGGATGCGTTAATGGAAAACGATAACCTTGTTTCTCTTTTTAAAAGAAAGTTTGATGGCAGTTTCTGGTATTAAGCAGTGTTAAATTATACACGGGGCTGGATAGAGTACATACTTTTAACTCCTTCATTAGTATTAATGCTCGTTTTTCTCTTGCTTAGTTTGTGTGTTGGGTTGGGCTCAAGCTGGACGGAGTTATGAAGTTGATCGTGATGACTGAATGCCTACCTAAGGGCAGTTCAGTCCCGATGTTTGTGATTAATTGCCCTGGATGCAGTATTGATAATGGGGCAGAAGATAGAGATTTGTGACGTGAAAATGCTCCCAGTCGACGGGGGGTAAATGCCCCTCCTGAGTGCCATTGGCACTTTGTATCTTTTTTTGTATTTGTATGTATTTAGTTTTGAAACGTTTTGAGAGCTTATTAGTTGTAGTAGCTTTAGGTTGCATGTTTTTTTAGGCTCTATGATTCTGTTTTCATTGGTGCTCAGCGATTTGTAATTCGAGTTCTTCCTCTCTGGATTTCAAATATTGTTTCAGTGTATAATGGCAAATGTCGTGCTTAAATGGTGTATCTAGAACATTAAGGGGAACCATTCGCCAGTTAAGAAAAAGGAGAGGGTGGATATTGTCGTATTGCAGAGATGCACTTTGATGACAAGGAACATTTGACATTACAGCAAGGTGGGTTTGATCGGGTTTATTTCTCATCTTTTAACACTAGGAATAAGAGAGAAACCATACTGGTGAGGAAGAATCTTTCATTTAAATTAGTAGATTGTATTAGATACCCACGGGAGGATTATAACCCTCAAAGATATATGGGGAACAAAGCAGTAGTTTGAATGTTTATTGCTCCCGGTTCACTGCCGGAAATTCCTGATAGATGCTTTTTCCAAATTAAGTAACCTTTCTTCGTCGCACAATATCGTAGGAGGAGATTTCAATTGTCTTTTGCACCCGCAGTGGACAGTATGCCCAAAGGCTCCAAGCACCATCTTTCCAATCTAAGCAATTAGTGGATTCTTGTGTGGAACTGGGGCTGGTGGATGTATGGAGGCAGATCCACCTCATAAACAGGGATTTTATTTTCTTCTTTAACCCGCAGAAATGCCACACTAGTGTTGATGTCTTCCTCACCTTGCAGCAATCTTCAATTCAGTGGTGTTCTGGACAATTGGGAATATTACCATTTCTGACCATGCAGCGGCATACTTATTGGTTAAGATCAAGGGAAATATAGCAGGTTCAAACACTGGCTAATCCCTTTATTCTTAAGGATATGAAGTACATTGAGTATTTCTGTAATGAATTCAGATCTTTCTTAGCCATTAATTCAGATTCAACCAGTAACACACCCATTCTATGGGAATTGCTAAGGCTTATGCCAAAGGAACAATTCCTTAGGATGCGGCAGAAGCTGGAGCAGGAACGCTTGCTCCAGGCACGGTTGAAGGCAGCCGAGAGGGCACACTGTGATAGACCCTCGGTGGCTCGGCTGTAGAGGATCACAACGCTTCGGTTTGCAGTGAATTCCATGCTCACACAGACAGCCAAGCACGAACCTACTTTTGCAAAACAAAACCGGGCAAGAAGTTAGCCTATCTTGCGATGGAAAAGAGAGCCCCAATGCCATTACCTCAATTAGGGAAGGTACTGGGACCCTTTCCTGCAATCCCATAAAAATTAAAACAGCATTTCGGAGATTTTACTCTGAATTATATCAGATTGAGCATTATGAGGATAGATGGATTAAGCTGGAATCTTTCTTCAAGAACATGGACCTTCCAGGGGTAACCCCCGAATTCGAGTCTTGCCTTCATTCACCATTGTCAGTGCTGGAGGGTGTAAAGCAGCTTCCAGGCGGAAAGGCGCCCGGTCCTGACAGATGTCCACGTGTGTTTTATGAGGAATTTATAAACCTGTTGTCAGAGCCGATGCTTACTATGTTCGTCACTCACACAGTCACAACTGCATCCCACCATCCTTAAGAGAGGCTCACATCTCTCTTATTCTTAAGAAAAGGAAGACACCGAAAGATTGTGCCCACCTCACTTCTAAATGTTGATTTCAAAATTCTGTCTGAGTCCCTCACATTGAGGACGGAAACTATTTATCCTTCCATTGTCAAGGTATACCAAACCAGCTTATAAAAGGCTGCAGATATCCCAACAATGTTAGGAGATTACTCAATATGATCCAAGCGTGTCAACAGCAAATTAAGCAGGTATTAATGATCTCTTTTGATGCAGGGAAGACATTTGCTTGGGTTGAGTAGCTGTATCTCTTCTATACGTTAGAATGGTTTGGTCTCAGCAAAGTTTTTATCAAGTGGGTGAGGGTCCTTGAAAGTGACCCTCTGTGTGCGATCCTGTAAAATTAATATTTCTAGAGGCAGTCAACAAGGTTGTTTACGCCAGTGTTGTTTACGATAGTGATTGAGCAACTGGCGAAGGGCATCTGCAGGGACCCCAACATATCTGCCCCAGAAGTGGGATAGAAGTCACGTAAGATTACATTGTCTGCAGATGATTGTCTTAATTTTTTGTTAAATCCCATAGTTTTGGTCCCTCACCTCATGCAATGCATCAGTTCGTTTGGTGCGTTTTCCGGCAATACCATTGATTTTACAAAGTTAGAGGCCATGCCTCTGGGCGAACTCAGGGAAATACCTGATGCCATGGGAGAATCCTGATTTCCTTTTCAATGGTCCCGGGGTAATGGGGATGCTCCCTATTTAGGTATATTCATTAATCCTATCTTTGAACTTAAATTTAACGTGGGATTTGTCGATTTGTTTGACAAATTTAAAAATGACCTTCGAAGATGGGAGACACTTCCAATATCCTGGCTGGGTTAGATAGCGCTTATTAACATGAATTCCCTCCCTTGTTTGCTATACCCCGTGTGACTGCTTTCTTTGATGTTTCCCAGACACACATTTAGGAGACTAAATGGATGATGTAGCTCTGACTTGTCACCATAAACGACCCCTTATCAAGTTAACCAAATTACAACGACCCCACAGTTTGTGGGGAGTAGATCGCCCGGATATTAAAAGCTATCAATTAAGCTCTTCTTTACACGATGTTAGTGAGGCTTCGGCATCAATATAGTTAGATATTGAATCTTCTCAGGCAAAGTACTCCCTTAGTAGTCTGCTACTCATAGACAAAATGAGGACAGTTACGAAGTATTACCATTTCCCAATAAATATCAATAATTTTAAAGTAGGGAGTGTAATGTGTCCGATCGAGGGCAATATAGCCAAACCCCATTTCTTACCCCAAAACGTGGTGTACCATGTTTCCGACGGGGAATACTGGATTCCATGTTTAAACTATGGACAACCAGTTGGTGTATCTTGCTTGGATGATTTATCTGAGGGAGAAACAATGATGTCCTTTGATCAAAATAAGTCGTAACTATGGACTACCGAGTAGAGATCTGTTCTGTTTTCTTTTTATCAGATCAGAGATGTTATTCAGAAAAGAACCACACTTTTAACAGACCCGTACAGATCCGATACAGAAAGGAGGTGCTTATTGCTAAGAACACACTCTCTGTCAGTACCCTTTATCATTTGTTGCAGAGTGACCCCTTAGACGAGACTTTGTGCCTTTATGAGGTCTGCAAACAATTTTGGGGGTTCAGATCTCTTCGGACACAGGGGAGGATATTTGTGAAAATACAAGAAGTATTTCAATCTGTAAGAAGACTTTTGCCCTGAAGTTGAAGATTCATCATAGAGTCTATCTGGCCCCAGACACTCTCTCAAAATTCAAGTGGGAGTATGTCTTAAATACAAAATGACTATGGACACTCTTACTCATTGCTTGTTGACCATCCACCAGCGCTATAGGAGCGGTGTGTTCGCTGCGATGGACAGGATATTGCGGACAGAATTGGAGATGGTTCAGGTTTCCCTTTTCCTGGGCCGGCCCAGTCTACCTTACTCAGATGTGCATAGGAAAAAATACTTCAATACCCTCACTCTCTGAGTTCAGAAAAAAAAGTTCTGTTAAGTTGGGTGTCTGAAAACCCCGTGGGTCTATTGGTTTGTCGTAACCTTGTCATGGAGCATAGCCCTTTGGACTTTTTAAAAGGTATTTTGCACCATACAATAGAGGATTTTTATTCGACATGACAGCCCTTTTTGA
Source organism: Chiloscyllium punctatum (assembly GCF_047496795.1). Lineage (NCBI taxonomy): Eukaryota > Metazoa > Chordata > Chondrichthyes > Orectolobiformes > Hemiscylliidae > Chiloscyllium > Chiloscyllium punctatum. The sequence goes on along the minus strand of NC_092759.1, from coordinate 36,148,332 downwards.
ATTACCAAGGTACAGGCTAATATAGCTATGACGAAATTGACTAATGAATCTAATGTCCAGAGAGGAAGAATTACGAACAAATGAACGCTCTTGTATTAATTAACGCTCTTGAAGGTTGAGAGCTATAATTTTGTTACAATGAGTTCCAGTATTCGTTTTTTATTTTTTATTTTTCTTCGGCCCGTTGATTTACCTTTTCTTATATACATGCACTTGGGTGTAATTGTGTTCAATTTGCATTGCTTTTTGAGTTGGGTACTTATTTGTTCATTGAAGCATTAAACTAATTTTCTCTGAATAAAAATATTTTTGAAAAAAATTAAACTGTTAACATGGATAGAATAGAGTCCCAAAGGACCACTTTCTCATCAGTGGGACCACAAATTATGGTTTATCTTAAGGGTCATCACCCCTCGGATGACAGGATGATGTTGACGGTGAAGGTGATAGGGTCAAGGAGGAGAGGGTGGAGTGGATAGGTGGAAACGAAGATAGGCAGGTAGGACAAGTCCGGGCAAGTCAAGGGGACAGTTACTGAGCTGAAGGTTTAGAACTAGGGTGAGGTGGGGGAAGGGGAAATGAGGAAACTGTTGAAGTCCACATTGATGCCCTGCGGTTGAAGTGTTCCGAGGCGGAAGATGAGGCGTTCTTCCTCCAGGCGTCTGGTGGTGAAGGAGCAGCGGTGAAGGAAGCCCACGACCTCCATGTCCTCGGCAGAGTGGGAGGGGGAGTTGAAATGTTGGGCCATGGGGCGGTGTGGTTGATTGGTGCGGGTGTCCCGGAGATGTTCCCTAAAGCGCTCTGCTAGGAGGTGCCCAGTCTCCCCAATGTAGAGGAGACTTCATCGGGAGCAACGGATACAATAAATGATATTAGTGGATGTGCAAGTAAAACTTTGATGGATGTGGAAGGCTCCTTTAGGGCCTTGGATAGAGGTGAGGGAGGAGGTGTGGGCGCAGGTTTTACAGTTCATGCTGTGGCAGGGGAAAGTGTCAGGATTGGAGGGTGGGTCGTAAGGGGGTGTGGACCTGACCAGGTAGTCACGGAGGGAACAGTCTTTGCGGAATGCGGAAAGAGGTGGGGAGGGAAATATATCCCTGGTAGTGGGCACTGTTTGGAGGTGGCGGAATTGTCGGCGGATGATTTGTTTTATGCGAAGGTTGGTAGGGTGGAAGGTGAGCACCAGGAGCATTCTGTCCTTGTTACGGTTGGAGGGGTGGGGTCTGAGGGCGGAGGTGCAGGATGTGGACGAGATGCGTTGGAGGGCATCTTTAACCACGTGGGAAGGGAATTTGCGGTCCCTAAAGAAGGAGGCCATCTGGTGTGTTCTGTGGTGGACCTGGTCCTCCTGGGAGCAGATCCAGAGAAGGCGGAGGAATTGGGAATACGGAATGGCATTTTTGCAAGAGGTAGGGTGGGAAGAGGTGTAATCCAGGTAGCTGTGGGAGTCGGGGGGTTTGTAAAAAATGTCAGTGTCAAATCGGTCGTCATTAATGGAGATGGAGAGGTCCAGGAAGGGGAGCGAGGTGTCAGAGATGGTCCAGGTAAATTTAAGGTCAGGGTGGAATGTGTTGGAAATGTTGATGAATTGCTCAACCTCCTCGCGGGAGCATGAGGTGGCGCCAATGCAGTCATCAATGTAGCGGAGGAAGAGGTGGGGAGTGGTGCCGGTGTAATTACGGAAGATCAACTGCTCTACGTAGCCAACAAAGAGACAAGCATAGATGGGGCCCATACGTGTGCCCATGGCTACCCCTTTGGGCTGGAGGAAGTGGGAGGATTCAAAGTAGAAATTGTTAAGGGTGAGGACCAGTTCAGCCAAATGAATGAGAGTGTCGGTGGAAGGGTACTGTTGGGGACGTCTGGAGAAGAAAAAACGGAGGGCTTGGAGGCCCTGGTCATGGCTGATGGAGGTGTAGAGGGATCGGATATCCATGGTGAAGATGAGGCCTTGGGCGCCAGGGAAACGGAAGTCTTGGAGGAGGTGGAGCGCATGGGTGGTGTCTCGAACGTATGTGGGGAGTTCCTGGATTAGGGGGGATAGGACAGTGTCGAGGTAGGTAGACATGAGTTCAGTGGGGCAGGAGCATGCTGAGAGAATGGGTCGGCCAGAGTGGTCAGGCTTGTGGAACTTAGGAAGGAGGTAGAACCGGGCAGTGCGGGGTTGGAAGCTGTGGGTGGGAGATCTCCTGAGGTGATGAGGTTCTGTATGGTCTGGGAGATGATGTTTTGATGATGGGGTGTGGGGTCATGGTCGAGGTTTCTGTATGGTCTGGGAGATGATGGTTTGGTGATGGGGTTTCTGTATGGTCTGGGAGATGATGGTTTGGTGATGGGGTTTCTGTCTGGTCTGGGAGATGATAGTTTGGTGATGGGACCTCATGTCTGAGCATAAAAATATTACATCCTTCTGTACCACTTAATGCTGTAACCGCTTCACCTGCTAATCCTGACCTATGCCAGTCAACCTTACTCTCACAGGTATATGTTTTAAGAGGATCTCACACATTCTTCTCAATCCTTCACAGAAACCAAACTTTGATTTCTGAACCAAATCTGCATCATCATTTCAGCTTCTAATCTTGCCATTGCAACTCTCTGCTCTTCCACATGAGTTCTCATGACTGCATAAAGTGAATTGTTGAACTTCTCCAAAATTAGAGTCTCTCTCAGAGTGCCATAGGTTTGCTCTGCTTTTAATAACCTTCCCCACCTTTCAAAATTACTTTGTTTGATTCTTTCAAACACAACGTGCGTTTAACCAGGGATGCTATTTTAGATTCCTGAAACACTGTTGGCTTCTGGCACAAGCTCAAATGCACTTCAGATGGCTTTCTTCACCTCCTCCAATAGGGATGCAAATACCTATCAGCTTTGTTTGGATAAACTAAATCCACATGTTCTCTGGCCACTGCACTTGTTTAGCCACTTTCTGAAATGAAATTAAAAAGGCTCCCCCATCATTCTCATCAAATTTAGATAATGCCTGGATGTATTTAAACAGATCCTGAGCAGGCCTTTGGCTACCATAGGGTTGCTCTACCTCACTATCCTCGAATGAAAATCCATACAAAATGAAGAGGAATTTAGAATAACTTAACTATTGGAAAACTTAACCGAATAATGGATACAGTACGTTCTACAAATGAACTGTTCAATCTACTAACATCACCTAAACACACCCCTTGGCAAAAAGGAACATTCAGACATGCATTCTTGCATACAGTTCTCCAATCCAGGAGGAAACACCATCAAGTGAGACTTTACAGAGAGTAGCAGCTAGGGATGATTTACTAAAATTTCCAACCCCTTTGGGACCCCAAGCACCCGGTGATTGTTAAAACTACAAGAAAAAACAAACTAGAAAGCCTGGTCTGTGCGAGGTGGCCATTGTTACTACTATTTATTAAAAACCCTAAAAGCCCCGTAAGTTATTTACTTGAGCCGTTTTCAGTCGGCAGTTTGGCCTTTAAGATCTCTTACTAAAAAAAAATGAGAAACTGACGTTTTATTTTAAAAAGTGACAACATTGTCAGGCAATTTAGATACCTAGCCCTTCACTCATTGGGCTTCCTCGTGTTACTTATCGCAAGGTCACCTGAGAGGGACAGCCACAGGAACAGACCAAGTTAGAAGGATGTATCTCATAACTTTTGAAACACCCCTGTCCATGGACCATCACATGGGACATACCAGGAAGTGAACAACAGCTTGGTACACACCATTTCTGTATTTCTGAGCTACACAATGCCAGCACACGATACACTAGGGAGACAAAACCCAAGGCCAGGGAAAGATACAGAGGGACAGAGAGTTTCACTTTAAAGACAGAAACAGTCAGTTAATTAACTGAAAAGATGTTGTGGAAATATGTGGAAAAAGGCAGGGCAGTGGGACTAACTGGAGAAGTGAGTTCTTCGAAAATAAACTTACAAGAATGAGAACATTGAATAAAGGCATTGTCAGATCAGCTGGAATGGTTTGTTACATCAAATTCTGAATCTGCTTGACAGAACACCACAAACAACATAAACTGGGACAAGATGACAGCCCAGCATAGAGTGCTGTGCAGACCATACTAGTGTGTTGCTAGTAAACTGCACTATCTGCCCAGAATAGAGAGTATTGCAAACTTTACTGTCATATGCTATCTATCCTCGCATCAGATTATTGCCTATAATGGGAAGGTTTTGTGTGTGTGTGTGTGTGTGTGTGGTTGAATGCGAAACTCATTGTTTGAGAAGGAAAGCACATGAAGGAAACTATTTTATATACGAATAACTGGCAGGCTTTTTGTTAATCAACAGAGAGAACGAGGGAAGATTCATGTACAGATGATATAAAGTGTTTGAGAATGTAAAAATAAAGTCATTGCCAGACACAACAGCAATATACATTGGCGTGCACATGAATGACAGATGGATGGGAGTTTAGTGTGAGGTCGAATCAGATTTGTTTCGGCAAGTCTGAAGCCGGGACCATCAGCACCAGATTATTGGCTTCATTAAGCCTGTACTTCATAGCTCAAGGTTCAAACAGCAGATGGAATAAACCAGTGAGATACATTCTGGAGTGGGGAGTATTTCAAGTTAGAAATGTTCAAGGCATGTTGTCAAGAATCAGCTCATAGTCAAAGAGATATCCCACAGTTGTGACTTGTCTGCTTCAGCTGCAGATATTGGCCTGGGATGGGAAGGAAACAGTGGAAGGAAGTGGAGTTTGTAACCAAAGCAGTAGACGGTGACCTCCATGCTCTTAACAGCAAAGGCAATGATACAATGCATTGTGGTTCTCCCCTGAAACTGAATAGATCAACATAGTAACACTGCCAGAGCAGAGAGTGAGACAGTAATTGAACACTTTCATTAATGTAGTTAGTAGTGGTCTGTAGAGTGAATGTCTGGATTGAGAGATTCAACAGGAACAATAATAGTGGCAAGATGTGCAGACTATATGAAATAACAATAATACAGTCATAACTGTTTTATAGAAAACAAAATCTGGACAGTAACACTCACCAGGAACACCAACGATAGCCAGGAAGGGATAATAAAAATATTTAATAATGAGAAGATCGTAATAGATCTGCGATGATAATGACAACCAATAATATGCAGAAAGACGCCAAACATAATTGGATAAGCTCCTGTATATTGTTGGAATATTCCAGTCTAATGTTCTCACATTCTGATCCATTGTTGGAATATTCCAGTCTAATGTTCTCAGATTCTGATCTCTCCTCCCCCTCTCTCTGGATCTGCTGATCCCTGTCAGTGCTGTGGGTGATGCTCCCGCTCATGTTATGGGATAACACATTGAACGGAGCCCATTTATCATTTAAAGGTGGAAACCCTCCACTGGGATAATTAGAATCCATGGAGACTGGCATTAATCGCACTTACTGAACAAATAGGCTCAGTTAACCTGTTCAAAACATCACTTTTCATAGACTGGTTTTGGATGGAATGGATGAGGGTTGCTGAGGGATGGATCATAAATCTTTAAATCTTTTTATTAACTTGTATATGAGAGTATTAACAGGACACTGCAGGGGTCTATATATGTTCCACTCTGTTTATGAAAGGAGGCAGTTATAAAATAACAGATCGGCTGCATAAAAGAAAATCGGGTGGGCAATTTTCTAGATACCTGAACACAAAGTACGGTACTTATTGACCAGTGTGCGTCCACTCCTGGTTTTGATGCCCTGTTGTCAAATCCTTTCATAACCTTGAGACAGAGCATTGAGATTGCTGCTCAGGAACAGGCCGAAGCAATTCTGTCCGTATGGGACTCTTACAGAGGGATAAGAGAAGGCCATTCAGCCCATATTAGCCTGTTGCTTCTTGAAAAGGTGGAAAGCTGGAATATTGGCACATTTTGCCGAAAGAATAATTCAAAACGAAGAGATGCATCGCTGCAGCTGTATGAAGTGTTACTGAGAGGGCGCCTAGAGTAAATAGTGTTGTTTGTGTTTCTGTAACTGAGAAGGAATAGACCTCCATTAGATCCAGTTTACCAGCTGCTCATAATCCATGTGTTGTTGTCTCATTTAATGTCTCGGATCTGTTACACAGGGACAGGAGGAGGCCATGAAGCCTCTCCAGTCTATTACAGAGGGACAGGAGGAGGTCATTCAGCCTCTCGAGCCTGTTACAGAGGGGCAAGAAATGTTTATTTAACATTCAAGTCTGTAACACATAAATGTTAGTTTTAAATTAGTTTTGGAATAGGAAAGACCTGATGTAAACACTAAAGTTCTAACTTTGAACAAGGCCAATTTTGAAAGTGTTAGGCGAGTCCTGTGAAAGGCTGATTGGAATACCCTATTCACAGGTAAAGGGATGGTTGGAAAATGCAAGGCCATCAAAACTTGGTTTCAGAGAGTCCAGAGCCAACGTGTTCCTATTAGTGAGATGGGCAAGGCTGGTGGGTGCAGGGTGTGCTGGATGGCTAGATATATTGATGTTATGGTCAAGGTAAGGAAGGAGGCATATGTCAGGTAAACAGAGCTGAGATTAAGTGAATCTCGAGAGGTGTATAAGGACAACAAGTGTATAGTCAATGGGGAAATTGGGCCAGAAAAATGTGGACATGAGATGGCTTTAGAAATAGGGTTAACGAGGTATTGAAGCAACTCTACACATCCTTTAATTGCAAAATATTAACTAGGGAGAGAATAGGGCACATTAAAGATCAGTAAGGCTACGTATGTGTGGAACCATAGGAGGTAGAAGGGATACTAAGCAAGTATTTTTCCTAGTATTTAATGTTGAAGAGGTTACAAGAGCGAGAGAATGAAGAAATACATAGTGATATTTTGAAAAGTATCTATATTACAAGGAGATGTTTGACATTTTAAAACACATACAGGTGAAAAAATCCCTGGGACCTGATCAGTTGTATCCCAGAATATTGTGGGAAGCTAGGAAGGAAATTGCTCAGCGTTTTGCTGATATATCTGTAACATTGATTTCCACAGGTGAGGTGGCAAAAGACTGGAGGGTTGCTAACAGAGTGTCATTATTTCAGAAACTAATGAAAACCCAGGTAACTATAGATTGGTGAGCCTGATGTCAATGGTGACTAAATTGTTGGAGGGGATTTTGAGGGAAACGATGCATATGCATTTGGAAAGACAATGACTGAAGAGGGCTTTGTACATTGGAGAGCACGTCTCACTGACTGTGTGGAATTTTTTGAGGAAGTGAAGATGGCGTTTGAGAAGGCAGGACAGTGGATGCAGTCTTCATGGAATTCAGTAAGAAAACCAAAATGTTCTACATGGTAGACTGGTTAGCAAGGTTAGGCTGCCTGGGATCCAGGGAGAACTTGTCATTTAGGTCCAAACTTTTCTCGAATATCGGAGACAGGTTGTGACAGTTGGCATTTGTTCATTAAACTTGGAGACCTGTGACCAGTGGCGCTGCTCACAAAGATCAGTTGTGGGTCCACTGCCTTTTGTTACTTATACAAATCATTTGCACTTCATTATATGAAGTATTGTCAGTAAGTTTATAGATAATTCCAAATTTGGTGGTGTAGTTAACAGTGAAGAATGATCTCTCAGAATATAATGGGAACTTAATTAAGTGAGCTGAGTTGAGGAGTGGCAGATGGAGTTAATTTTAGATAAATGTGAGGTGTTGCATTTTGGCAAGAAAAGTCATGGCCAGACATATAGGTAGGATGCTGTCGAAAGTTGCCAATGAAGGAGAAGTCCATAGAAATTATAGAATCCCTACAGTTAGGAAACAGGATTTTCGCCCCATCAAGGCCACACCGTCCCTCTAAACAGTATCCCTCTGGACAAATCCCTACCCTATCCCTCTCAGCCTGCATTTCCCATGGCTAATGCACCTAGCCCTCACATCCAAGTATACTATGAGCAAATTAGGATGGCCAAAATACCCTTATCTGTATATCGTTATACTGTTGGAGGGAAACATAGCACCCGAGGAAGCTCAAACAGTCACTGGGAGAATGTACAAACTCCACACTGCCAGTCATTCAAGGATGGAATTAAACCCCGATCGCTGCCCTGTGAGGCACCTTGTGGTGCAGGTTCTCCATTCCTTGAAATTGCCGTCACAGGTCGGCAGCGCAATGAAGAAGGCACTCGGTGTTCTTCCCTTTATTGGTGCGTGCTTTGAGTCTATGCGTTTGCATGATGCCTTGCATCTGTACAGCACATTGGTTTGGCCACCTTTGTAATATTGCCTTTAATTCTGGTCAACCTGCTGTCGGAAAGATGTGAGGGACAACATTTTCACACAGAGTCTGCTGTGTGTATGGATTGAACAGCCGAAACAGGTGGTGGAGGCAGATACAGTTATACCATTTAAGAGGCATTTGGATGGGTATGTGAATGGGAAGGGTTTAGAGGGAGATGGGACAACTGCTGGCTTGGGGGACGAGATAAATTTAGGATATTTGGTTGGTATAGATGAACAGACCGAAGGATCTTTTTCCATGCTATACATCTCTGAGAGTCTATGGACTCTTGAGTGTTTAACATGGGAGCAGGAGGAGGCTCTGCAGGTTCTTAGTCTATCAGTCAGCTTGTTTGCTCAATTACTGACTGTCAAATACAAAAATAAATCATTCAGATTTTGATGGTGTTTTACAGAAACAGGAGAAAGGCTTTTATTCAAGAAAAGCTGGAAAGAATGTGAAGAGGCCATTCAGTCCCTCATCTGCATTCCACAGGTGCAGCAGGTGAGCACAGAGCTATTGGAGCCTGTTACTCAGGAGCAGGAGGAGGACATCTACTTTCACAAAACTTCGATTAGGAGGCAGTCACTCAACTGCTCGTGACTGGGACACAGGGACAGGAGGCAGTCACTCAACTGCTTGAGACTGGGACACAAGATCAGGAGGGATTCACTCAATTACTGGACACTGGGACACAGGAACAGGAGGCGGTCATTCAACTGCTCGAGACCAGGACACAGGAACAGAAGGGTGTCATTCAACTGCTCGAGACGAGGACACAGGAACAGGAGGGATTCACTCAACTGCTCGAGACTGGGACACAGGAACAGGAGGGAGTCACTCAACTGCTCGAGACTGGAACACAGGAACAGGAGGGATTCACTCAACTACTGGACACTGGGACACAGGAACAGGAGGCGGTCATTCAACTGCTCGAGACCAGGACACAGGAACAGAAGGGTGTCATTCAACTGCTCGAGACGAGGACACAGGAACAGGAGGGATTCACTCAACTGCTCGAGACTGGGACACAGGAACAGGAGGGAGTCACTCAACTGCTCGAGACTGGAACACAGGAACAGGAGGGAGTCACTCAACTGCTCGAGACTGGGACACAGGAACAGGAAGGAGTCACTCAACTGCTCGAGACTGGGACACAGGAACAGGAGGAAGTCACTCAACTGCTCGAGACTGGGACACAGGAACAGGAGGGAGTCACTCAACTGCTCGAAACTGGGACACAAAAACATGAGAGAGTCATTCAACTGCTTGAGACTGGGACACAGTTACAGGAGGGAGTCACTCAACTTCTTGATACTGGGTCACAGGAACAGGAGGGAGTCACTCAATCGCTCGAGACTGGAACACAGGAACAGGAGGGAGTCACTCAACTGCTCGAGACTGGAACACAGGAACAGGAGGGAGTCACTCAACTGCTCGAGACGAGGACACAGTAACAGGAGGGAGTCACTCAACTGCTCGAGACTGGGACATAGGAACAGGAGGGAGTCACTCAACTGCTCGAGACTGGAAAACAGGAACAGGAGGGAGTCACTCAACTGCTCGAGACTGGGACACGGGAACAGGAGCGAGTCACTCAACTGCTCGAAACTGGGACACAAGAACATGAGAGAGTCATTCAACTGCTTGAGACTGGGTCACAGGAACAGGAGGGAGTCACTCAATCTCTCGAGACTGGAACACAGGAACAGAAGGCGGTCATTCAACTGCTCGAAACTGGGACACAGGGAAATCTAGAGGCTGGTGAGGTCCGAGGATAGGAGGGGACTCACTCCCCACCAGTATGGGACACTGGGAGAGAAGGGGAGTTTGCTTGGAACAAAAACAAATATATGAATAAGTTGCATGAATGGTCCACTCAATCCTGCCCACCATTCACTAAGACCACGGCTGATCTGATTGTGATTCCCTCATTCCATTTTACAGAGATGCCCCTCTCTGCAGCCTCTGCTCCATTTGTTGGTCATGTTGCAGACTCAGATGCTGCAACAACAGTCACCATGACTAATCCAGAGGGCCGGGTCTAACCGGATGAGTCTGGATTTGAAGGGTCCAATCACAAGAATGAAAACACAAAATGAAGGTATTGTCAGATGTTTAGTTCTCTCACATTCGCAATCCGACTCACATAACCAGCCCATCCATTATACTTTCAGGCTGGAGCACTGTTTAGATCCGGCTACCATACTGCAGAATACAGCACAGCAATATCCAGAATGGAACTCTGTGCAGCCCACACCAATGCTTGATCTATAATCCTGGGCTAAATATCCAGCGTGGGGAGCTGTGCAGACCGCTCTGGTTCATTCATATATAAACCCAGGCTGTTGCATTGTTCGGTAACACTGCCCAGTGGGGGGAATCTTGAAGCCATTGTTGGAAGAGACAGGATGTGCTGCTCCCATCCATTTACAGCTCCATATCTCCACTGTACCTTCACAAGGGATGCCATGGATGTGAAAATCCCTGCGATGTAGAGATGTAAATGGAAACAGTTCAAATACCAACTACTCGAGACTGGGACACAGGAACAGGAGAGAGTCATTCAACTGCATGAGACTGGGATACAGGGACAGGAGGGAGTATTAAGGCGAGTATCACACCAGTATTTAAAGTTGAAATACCTGAGATAATATCCAAAGAGGTTTCGTGAATGGTGCAATGTAGTTAGAGGGGGATGGTAATGTTATAGTGGTTGCACTATAATCAACAATGTGAATTAGAGGAACAAATATGCAGGGGGACTGGGGAGACTTGCAGGAACAATAGGGTTGTTATAATAGGTGATTTCAATTTTCCTAACATAGACTTCCATATGGTTAAGAACTTAGATGGAATGTAATTTGTTAAGTGTGTTCAGGAAAGGTTCCACAATCAATATATAGAGTATTGTACTCGGGAAGGGACAAACACGACCTACTGTTGGGAAATAGGGCAGGATATCTGAAGTAGATAAAGTGGGGGAGCATTTTGGTAAAAGTGATCAGAGTTGTATTAATTTTAAAATAGTTATGGGAGGGACAAAATTGGTCCACAGATTCAAGTTCTAAATTGGGGCAAGACGTATGTTGTTGGAGTTAGACAGGAGATTGCAGGGGATGATTGGAGTTGTTTGTTTCCAGGTAAAAGGATCCCGGGCAAGTAGGAGGGCTTTAAAAGTGACATAGCTCGAGTACAAGGTTTCCATTTTCCTGTGAGGGTGAAGGTTATGTGAGACTGGAAGAGAGAACTCTGGATGTCAAGAGATATTGAGGCTTTGACCAGAAAAAAGGAGGCGTGGCTCATGTTCAGGCAGCTGGGACCAAAGGAATCCCTGGAGCTATACAGGGGATAGAGGAGTTTACTGAAGAAGGATATCAGCAAGGCCATAAGGGGGTATCAGGTAGTCTTGGCTGAGAAGATTAGAATGAATCCAAATTCAGTATAGGAAAGATAAAGAGCAACTAGAGAGAGAATAGGATGCTTTAAAATCCAAAACCAGCATGCATGCGTAAAACCTCAAGAAATGGGTGATGTCCTCAATTTCCCCTCTGTGTTTATCATGAAGAAAGACATGAAGATTTGTGACCTTTAGGAGGATAGTTGTGATATCTTGGTACTGTTCATATCACAGTAGAGTTGCTGTTGGACATATTAGAACGCACAAAGTCAGACAAATCTCATGGTCCTGACCAGATATATCTGAGAGCACTGTAAGAGGCGAGAGAAAAAGCTTAGGGACCAAGATCCCGGAAGACTGGGTGGTAGCAAATGTTGCGCCCTTATTCAAGAAGGTCTGCAAAGAAAAGTCTAGGAAATATAGACCAGTAAGCTTCACACCTGTTTTCGGTAAACCACTTGAGAAGGTTCTGAGAGATGAGATGTGCATGCATTTGGAAAGACAGAGTTTGACTTGAAGCAGTCAGCAAAGCTTTGTGGATGGCAGATCATGCCTTTCAAATTTTGTTAGAGATTTTTGAGGAAGTGACCAGGAAGGTCGATGAGATCAGGGTTGTAGACATATTCTATATGGATTTCAGTAAGGCCTTTGATAAGGTTCCACATAGTAGGCCACTCTAGAAGGTTAGATCGCATGGAATCCAAGGTGAACTGACAAATTAGACTGAGCTGCCAGTGGAAGTGGTTGAAGTGGGCACACTAACAATATTGATAAGGTAATTGGACAAATACACAGATAGGAAAGGATTAGATGGATACAGAGCAAAGGCAGGGAAATGTCAGATTGGTAGATAAGGGACAATTACACCATGGTTTGTTGACGGAGCACGGTGGGCGTATTGGATGGTTGAGTACAGAGGGGGAACATTCCCATCCCAGAGGGTGCCACACCACCAGACCCAACGAGCATTGTCTGTGCTCACTACCGAGTTCAGTGCAGTATTTGAGGTCTGAGGAAATGTCCAGCAATACAGGACAAGCATCTTCCCCCCTCTGTCAGGATAAGGGTCACCGTATTCTGTCTGCTCCCTCACAATCACTGTATATCTGCGATTGCAACTACTCCTGAACAAGGTTCATGGTCCCCCACTCTCACTACTGCATGCAACAGCTTCTCTCCCTCTCTCTCTCTCTCTCTCTCTCCCTCTCTCTCTCTCTCCTTTGCAAGACTTCCCACACAGTCAGAGAATATTCTGGAGAATGCTGACTATAGAATGTTCCAGATAATGTTCCAAATATTTCCCAGTTTCAGGAAAATGTTAGTGTCCCAGTGTGTAACACATAAGAGTCACTTGACTCACCTTAATTATATTAAACCAAAAATAACTTCTAAACACGCCTTGTTATAAATACAATTTCGAGCAGAGAACATTTTTCCCCTCAGGTGTTATCTTGACTGTTATCTGAACTGTACCACTTTCCTTGTTATGAATATTTCTCTTACCCTTTGTCTGTGACTGTTTCTGTCTGTAACAGTTACACAGTCTCCCACTCAGTTGGCAGGACGGCCTGTTTGTGATGTAGAGGGAGGGCCACAGCGCAGGTTCAGTTCCTCACGCTGACAGAGATTACCATGAAGGGGACACTCTGTTAGCCTCACCCCATCACCCGAGATGTGGTGATCCTCAGGATAAACCACCATGTATGGGCTCTCTGATGAGAGATTTTTGGGACTGTATTCTATCAATGTTAGCATTTTAATTTAAAAAAAATATTTAAAAAGAGATTTTTAATATTATAATAAACCAATAACAAAACAACTCAAATATCCGAAAACAATTACATCCAATTGCATGTACATACAAAACAAGTTAAAACACTACACAGACAGAAGAAAAAACAAAACTAAACAATAAATAATGAATAAATAATACAGCTCAGTATAACAAAAGGACAGCTCTCGTTCATCAAGAGCATTAACTGATACACATTTTTATGTTCATAGCTCTTCCTCTCTGGGGTTGGGGGAGTTCAGACATCCAACACAACAGAATATTTTTCCTAGCACAGAAAGTAAGGATTGTAAGGTTATATATTTTTCCCATATTCATCTGTGGAAATTACCTTGGGTAGGCCCAAGAAAACAGAAACCAAGTCCATCTCCAATTCAGTTCCCAATACGCACTCTATTACATGTGAAACAGTGCTCCAATATAGATGAAGTCTGCAGCAGAACCACAAGCAATGAGTAAGAGTGCCTGTAGTCATTCTGCATTTAGGACATGCTGAAGATAATCCCACTTTGAATTTTGAGAGACAATCTGGGGTCAGATAGACCCTACGAAGAATTTGCAACTGCATGGAATGGGTCCTATTACAGATCAAAATTCTTCGAGCATTTTCACAAATATCCTCCCATGACTCCGAAGTGTTCTGAATCCCAACTCTCTAGCAGACATCACAAAGCTGCACAGTCTTGTTTGAGGGGACACTCTCCAACTAATGATAAAGGGTACTGACAGAGAGTATATTCTAAGCAATAAAAACCCTCATCCCTTTATTGGATCTGTAATAGTGTGGCAAAAGTGTGTTTTTTTAAATCAAATCTCTGATCTGGAAAAAACACAGAAGAGGTCTCCACTAAGTAGTCCTTACGCACGAGTTATTTGATCAAATGACATCATTGTTTCTCCATCAAATAACACGTGTTGGCTCAGTGGTGAGCATTGCTGCCTCACAGCACCAGGGTCTCGGCTTTGGTTCTGCTGTTGGGTGACTGGCTGTGTGGAGTTAACATTCTCGCCTTGTCTGTGTGGGTTTCTACCCACAGTACAAAGATGTGCATGTTAGATAAATTGGTCATTGATAAATCACCCATAGTGTTCAGGGATGTGTAGGTTTGGGCATTAGTTAGGGTAAATATAGGATGGTAGGGGAATGGGTCTGGGTGGGTTACTCTTCAGAAGGTCGAAGTGGACTTGCTGGGCCCAATTGCTTGTCTCCACACTGGAGGGAATCTACTAATTCTAAATCACTCAAGCAAGGCACACCTCTTGCTGCCCACAGTTTAAACCTGGAATCCATCATCCCCGGATGACAACCCGGTATACCAATTACAGGGGTAAGAAACATGATTTTGGCTGTATTGCCCTCGATCTGACACATTGTCATTCATGCTTTAACAATATTGATAATTATTGGGTTAAGACAATACTTCATAAATGTTGTCAATTTAGCTAAGAAAAACAGAGTAATAAAGGTTCACTTTATCTGATGGGGTTCAGTATCTCGCAATATTGACGCTGAGTCCTCAGCAGCCCAGGCACTAACATAGGATAAAAAAAAGAGCTTAATTGATAGCTTTTATCTGGGCGATCTACTCCCCACAATCTGGGGTTAGTTGCAATTTGGTTAGCTTGATAAAGAGTCACTTATGGTGCCAATTAAAGGAGCTAAACCAGCCATTATCTCTCCTAAATACCTATGTGGGAAACATCAAAGGAAGCATTCACACGTGGTGTAGTAAATGAGGAACGACATTCTTTATTAAGAGCTATCCGACCTAGCCAGGATATTGAAGTGCCTCCCATCTTTGAAGGTCTTGTTTAATTTTGTCAAACAAATGGACATTGTTCACGTTAAATAAATGATCAAAGACGGATGTAATGAATATACCGAAATTGGGAAACCCTCCCGAATCACACCCCCCGTGACCATTTAAAAGGAAACCAGGATTTGCCCTCATCAGGTATTTCCCGAAGACGTCCCATAGGCATGGCCTCCAACGTTGTAAAATTAATCATAGAACCCGAAAAGGCGACAACGGAATTATTGCATTGCATCACGTGAGCTGCCGAAATTGCGGGATTTGACAAAAACATAAGACCATCTGCATACAACGTAATTTTATGTGACTTTTATCCCACTTCTGGGGCAGGTATGTTGGGGTAATATTCCCAGTTGTGTAGGATGCCACCGAATCTAAGATTGTTGCAGGGATGGGGAAGAGATCAACCCTCGTGTGGCATTTCTGCGAGTTAAAGAAGAAAATAAAATCCCCACCTGTGAGGTAGATGTGCCTCCAGACATCCACCAGCTCTAGTTCTGCACACAAATCCATGAATTGCTTACATTATAACGAGGGTATTGGGGGACCTTTGGACATTCTGTCCATCGTGGGGCCATAAGACAGTCGAAATCTCTTTCCATAAACATGTGCCATGATGCAAGATAACTGAATTTGGAAAATGCATCTACCAGGATTTTAAGAGGGTGCGCCGGGTGGCAATAAACATTTAAAATACTGTATTAATTCCTGTAGTTCAAGTCTTTGCGATTATGATCCCTTCATGGGTGTTAATACAATCCAGTAATTTAAATGGAAGATTCTTCCAATCATTTTAGTATTAAAAGAGGAGAAATAAACCCGATCAAACCCGCCCTGCTGTAACGTTAAATGTTCCTTGTCATCAAGGTGCATCTCCTGCAATAGGAAAATTCTCTCTTTTTTAAGAAGAGAAAGTATATTTTTCTCTTGACTGTACAATGGCTCCCCTTAATGTTCCAGGTACACCATTTAAGCACATTGTTATCCATAACACACTGCAGCAACATTTGAACTCGAGAGAATTTCATATCGAATTACACATCGCTGAGCATTAATGACAAAAGACTCATCCAGCCTAAAATCTGTACAAACTAAAACGACTGCAACTAATAAGCTCTCCAAACTTTCCAAAGCTAAAAACATCAAAAAAGAATGAAACAAAATCCAAAGTGCCAATGACACTTGACAGGGTTTTTACCCCCTGCCCCCCACCACCACCAACCAATGGGGACGCTGAAGGCCGAGGTCTCTGTTCTACAACACTGACAAAGGCCCTACTTTTAATTGTATAGGTCCTGCTCTTGTTTGATTTACCAAAACCAATGCCTCGCATTAATCCAAACTAAACTCCATCTGCCACTCCTCAGCCCAGTGAGTGATATTACTGCCATCTCACCTTCCCCGTTTAATTTTAAAATTCCCTCCCCCTCTCCAGGAGACCTGCACACTCCGGCCTTGATTTTCACAAAGACCCTGAGTTTGGTTTGCCTTCTGTGGTCAGGGGGAGGAGGGACAGATTGCAGACACAGTCAGTGGGGAGGAGAGGCTGGACAGTAATCAGCGCCTGGTATCATTTCATGGTTTTAGGAAGAAGGCAGTGACACGTGAGAGTTGGGTAATACTGATCGATTTTTTGGAATCTGAAATTATGGTCTTTTTCCGTCTCTGGTGTTCAGTAATGAAAATCTATTCGAGACCCTTCATTGGGCAGAGTGTGTCTGCAGGATTTCTTTCCTTAATATTGCAGACCACAGATAATAGCGATTAAAGCTGTTCATAGTTAACTTCGATGGCACAGCACGTACACTCAACAAGATAATAACAATGACTGTAGATGCTGGAAACCAAATTCTGGATTCGTGGTGCTGGAAGAGCACAGCAGTTCACGCAGCATCCGAGAGGCAGTAAAATCGACGTTTCGGGCAAAAGCCCGACATCGATTTTACTGCTCCTCGGATGCTGCCTGATCTGCTGTGCTCTTCCAGCACCACTAATCCCGTATACTCAACATCCTACAGTTGAGACAAATATTTTGCCTTTGTTTAACAATACAAAGTGTTTTGTGTAATTCAGAATTGGTAACCTGGTTATAATAAATCCCCACCGAGCTGAAAGCTGACACTTAAAATATGACCCAAAATCTGGATATGGGAGTGTCGTGGGTAATGTCCCTGCCTCTGAGACAGAGGTCTGGATTTGATTCCTGAACGTGCGTGGTGGTGTTCCAAGCTCTGGACTAGAAGTTCTGGATTCAAGTCCTGCCTGTTGCAGAGGTATGTCACAGCATGCCAGAACAGGCTGATGAGCAAAGACACAGGAGAAAAATGGTACAGCTTTACGGGCATTGCTGAGTGTTGCTAGTGTCCCTACCTCCGGGCACAAAGGTCTGGGTGCAATTCCCACAGAAGTGTTTCATAACACACCTGAACAAACTGATTAAAACGGATTTAGAATTGTGACCTGATGGAGAAGGAAGAGGTGTCAGTATTGCACTTCAGAATTTAGGCCCAGGCTGATTTAAAGCACAGCCATTCGTGTTGATTGGAGTCACATTTTGCAGCAGTCAAGGTTTATAAAATCAACATGGTTATGGATAGGGTGAGTAGTCAGGTTTTTCCCCAGATTGGGCATCCAAAACTGGAGGGCATTGGTTGAAATTGAGAGGGGAAAGCTTTTGACGAGCCCATGAGCACCATTTCACGCAGAGGGTTGTGTGCATATGGAATGAGCTGGCAGCGGAAGTGGTGGAGGTTGGTACAAATACAGCATGTAAAAGGCATCTGGATGCTGACAGACCTGCCGAGCTGTTCCAGCAATTTCTATATTGTTGCAAAATTCAATCATTTTGACACAATATTCTGAATACATTAAACATTTTATTTTTTAATGATGCAGCGACATAAAAACATATCTTCAAATCGACTGAGACCATTTTCTGCTAAGGATATGGCACTGTGTATGACAGCAACAATGATGCACCTACATGGAACAGGGAATGTGATGGAGACATAGTTTGGACAATCTACAAGGAGACCTCACATGTTTGGGAGAGGGTGATATTACTGTGTGATTCAGCTCAGAGAGAGAAAATGTAATCTGCCTGAGAAGGAACGGCGGATTACACTCTCCCTCTTTCATTGTTCCTCATGACAGCAATGTGCGCGAGCTAAAACAAAAAATCTACAGTCATCATTACCATTCTTATTTTTAAAGAATCCCTACAGTGTGCAAACAGGGCCTTTGGCACAAAACGTCCATACGAACCTTCCCAGGCTCGCTCCCTTACATTTACCCCGAACGATGAACCTAACAACCCCAGAACACTTCAGACAAATTAAGATGACCAATCCATCTTACCAGCACAGCTGTGGACTGTGGAAGGAAACTGGAGCAACCATTAGAAGGGGAGAATGTGCAACCTCCACACAAATAGTCACCCAAGTCTGGAATTGAACGCAAGGTCCTGGTGCTGTGAGTAGCAGTGATAACCACTGAGCTACTGTGATACCCTTGGGCGATCCCTGGCTAGAATACATTGGAATCTCTTCACTGCCTAATGCAAAGGGAATTCAGCCAAATCCAACTGTTCCAGGATGAAGTCCCATTGCTAGCAGCATATGTGATTAGAATGTCTTCAGAAGCAGTACAACATTTTGAAGAATCTCTCAGTTTTTCCTTTTGTCATGAGTTACAATAATATATGGAAAAAGCGCATTCAACTTGAAATTGCAGAGATTTTGTTTATGTGTGTGTGTGTGTGTGTGTGTGTGTGTGTGTGTGTGTGTGTGTGTGTGTGTGTGTGTTTTTAGAAAGGGAAATATCGATTCTTTATTTGCAATATCCAAACAGTTTGCCATGCATCTTTCCATCATAGTTTGAGTAACATCACTCTGGATCATAAAGGTGCTATTTGAGCAGATTTAAAAAAAAACTAGCCTGACTTATTGCCAAAACCCAGTCTGAGACCAATATCGTCGGCTATATCTCCGATCTGGTTACATTTGACATGTGTTTTGAGCAGTGGAGCATTGGGAATGGGAAAGAAAGCAGTGACCCCAAAAGTCAGGGAACTATGGACCGGTGAGCCTGATGTCAGTGGTCGGTAAATTGTTGGAGGGGATTCTGAGGGACAGGATTTAAATACATGTTTATGCCGAAACGTCGATTCTCCTGCTCCTTGGATGCTGCCTGACCTGCTGTGTTTTTCCAGCAACACATTTTTCAGCTCATACATTTGTTAAGGCAAGGGCTGATCGGGGTTGTCAACGTGGCTTTCTGCATGGGAAATCATGTGTCATTAATTTGATTGAGTTTTATGAAGAGATGACAAAGAAGATTGATGAAGGCAGTTTGGTAGACATTGTCTACATGGACCTCAGTAAGGTGTTCATAATATTCCGATTGATAGGCAGATGAGTAAGGTTCGGTCACACGAGGTACAGAGGAAGCTAGTCACAATTGGCTTGAAGGAAGAGGGATATTTTTCAGATTGGAGGCTTGTGAGCAGCAGTGTTCTGTAAGAATCGGTACTGACTTCACTGCATTTCATCATTTATGTCAAGGATTTAGATGTGAATATTGGGGCCATAGTTAGTAAGGTTACAGATGACATCAGAAAGGTGGTGTAGTAGATTATCTCAGAGTACAACGAGACCATAATTAGATGGGTCAAAGGGACAAGGAGTGACAGATATAGTTAAATTTAGATAAATACGAAGTTTTGCATTTTGGGAAGGCAAATCAGGACAGAAATTATACGCTTAATTGCAAGGTCCTGGGGCGTGTTATGGATCAAAGGGACATAGGGCTGCAGGTACATAGTTCCTTGAAGGTGGAGTCGCAGGTAGGCAGAGTGGTGCAGAACACATTTGGCACATTTGCCTTAATCAGTCAGAGCATTGAGTATAGGAGTTGTGATGGCATGTTGCTTCTGTACAGGATGTTGGTGAGGCCACTTTAAGAACACTGCGTACAACTCGGTTGCAGAACTCGTTCTTTGAGCTTCAGGGAAAGGTTGATAAGGTTGAGGTGTTTCCCCCTGCAGTGTCAGAGGCTGAAGGGTGACATTATAGAGGTTTATAGAATCATCAGAGGCATGGATATTCTGAACAGCCATGATCTGCTCCACAAGAAAGGGGAGTCTGGAACAAGATGGGATAGTTTGAAAATGAAAGGGCGAATAATTTAGAATGCACCTGAAGGTAAATGTTTCACACAAAGAGTAGTGTGTGTACAGAAAGTGCTATCAGAGGAAGTGGTGAAGGCGGCTACAATCGCACATTTAAAATGTATCTGAAAGAGGAGGGATATTGGCCAAATGCTGGCAAATAGGACTAAGTCAGATTTGATATCTGATCGGAGTGAACAGATTGGCCTAACGGGTCTGTTTCCATTCTGCATGACTGTCAGATTCTATAAGAGGGATGGCGAAATATTCTGAAATGACCTTTCAAGTGGGAATTCTCTTCACTGGAAGATTATCGTGCCTCCATGTTCACATGGATTGAAAGCTGTTTAATTAAATATTTGACAGGGAAGTGAGTCACAGGTAATAGTATACAGACAGGAAAGTGGGGCTGAGTCCACAATCTTAGTGCCTGGTGGAGAAGGCTCAACATATCTGATGTCCCACTCCTGCTCCTCACTCTCATGTTTCTGTGTTCCATCCAGCCCCGCAGACCTGCGAGATAGGAGAGGTTGGAGGCCACTTACTCCTATAACTTGTTGCACAGAAACAGAGGAGACCAGTCCGCCTCTCAAGACTATCACACACACTTTGAAGTGATTTGGGAAATGCAATTGGAAAATCCAGGCTGGGTATGAAAGAGGCCCCTCATCTCTCTTCACAGAGCTTCCCCTCTCTGCAACTTGTGCTTCATTTGTTGGTCATGTTTAGACCCAGGTTCAATGAGAAAAGAAACCCCATACCTCACCCAGAAGATGGCTCACAAAATCCTCTGGTCTCCCCGCCTGCAACATTCCATAACAGACATTCATGAAAATAACACCCACTAACTTTCCAAGAACAGAATGTAAGAACATCAGACACAGGGACAGTTCATTCATGCCCCAAGCCTGCCTTGCCCTTCACTAAGATCATGACTGATCTGCTCCCTGTCTCAAATCCTCTTTCATACCCAATATCCATCTACCTCCTCTTCAAATACTTTCAGTCATCTAGCTCCCCAACACTCTTGAGAAGAGAAACCCTGACATTCAATACCACCTGTTTGAAGAAAACACTTGCTGCTCCTATATCATGGCTTATTGATGCGAACAAAAGAGGTTGAGACAAGGGTTCAGGGACAAATGACTGGCCCTGATATCAAGGCAATGGTTGACGTCTGCTGACATCAAGGAGCTTAACAAAACTGGACTTAATGGGAATCAGAGTAAACTCTCCAGTGTTTGGAGTCAAACATGGCACAAAGGAACATGTTCATCATCTCAGTCCTGGGTCAGCCCTGTGCGAAGTCCTCAGGGTAGCTTCCTCTTCACAAACAGCTTCAGCTGCTTCATCAATGTCTCCCCTCCCCACCATAAGATCAGAAGTGGGGATGCTCACAGAAGATTCCACTATGTTCAGAACATTTTGTACCCCCATCAGCTCCTGAACTAGTCTGTGTCCATGTGCAGCAAGACCCAGACTCCATTGAGACTTGTGCTGTTAAATGGTCCGTAACATTCATGTAACAGCACTGCCTGACACTGCCCATTGCTACAGTAAAACAAGAGTTCATTCAGTACCTCACATTGGTTTCACAGGAATATGAGTAAGCCATTCAGCCCATTGACACTCTTGGAGAAGAACAGGAACGGCCCATTCAGTGCCTCCAGCCTATTACTCAGGAAGAGAAGGAGTCTAGTGGATTGGACCACACGAAAGTCCCTCGAAAATATTTGAAGGCGGTAACATAGACTCTTCTTTTTATTTTAAAGGAAATGTAAACTGTCTGTCCCGGATGCAATGTGACAGGTCAAACTACTCGGTGTGAAGCTAAGCACTATTTATTGAAACATGAAAGATACAATGAAAGCAAAGAAAGTGGAATTTAGAAAAACGTAATTCTATTGGACAAGTTAACAGAATAACAAATCTAGGAATTATTACTAATGAACTGTTCCAATATAGGAATCTCCCATAAACACAGCCCCTGGCAGAAAGGAATATTCAGACACAGAATGTCACAAACGTTTCTCCAATCCAGGAATTAAATACAGCACTAAGAGAAAATTTAGAGAGAGCAACAGCCAGGAGATCGTCACTGAAGCTTCCAACTCTGTGGAGACCCCAATAGTTTCTAAGGCTACTGAGAAACCAAAAGCCAGAGATCGTAATTTGTGAGAGCTGGCCACACCCATTCAGGGTGGATTAAAATAAACACACGGTCTCCCTCGCTGTTTACTCAAGTGGTCTTAACAAGCCAGCTTGGTAATGATCATACAATCTCTCTCTTAAAAGTAACCCGGACAAAATAACCTCTTAAAACTGCAACATCAGCACACTTGGCAGCACTTCGAGCTGTCAAGTAGGAACCAGGGGTAACCTAATCCGGCCCTTGGCCCTGTCCAATCGGACGAGGAAGAAGCCATTCAGTTCCTTGGGTCACTTACAGAGCAATGGGATGAGGTTATTCAGCCCCTTGAATCACTTTCACAGGAACAGTAAGAGGCTATTCCCCCTCAACGTACTTATATAGCGACAGAATGAGGCAATTGATGCTGATTCCTGATGAATGGCTCATGCATGAAACATCGATTCTCCTCCTCTTCGGATGCTGCCTGACCTGCTGTGCTTTTCCAGCAATCGACGCTCTACTCTAATCTCCAGCATCGGCAGTGCTCACTGTCTCCTAATTGATGCTCTAACATGATGAACAAGTGGAGCAGAGGCTGGACAGACAGACTGCTCTACGTTGCTCCGCTTGACTCCATTGCTTATGATGCACACGTGGTTTTCTAGTGGTGAGGAAAGAAGCCACATGTCTTGTGCGAAATCTCAAGAAGGCATCTTCCATCTCCGAGAAGCCAACCTGGTGTTCTCGATGTAAGGTGGAAGCTGGTGGGAATGGCTACCTGTTTCAGATGGAAGGTATTGTGGCTGCTGTTGGGGATTGTGAGCAACCTGACGTTCAGTACATGGTTCACACACCGACTGCCCAATAACGTGGGGAAAGTTAGTAAAGACATATAAACTATTAAAACACCACGTTAGACTGATGAATTGACTCATTAAGTTCAAATAATGCTGACCGTATTCATGTTGATCTTGTCTAGTGCACGTCCTGTTCCGTGTAACCTGTATGCCTTACTCTGTCCAAGTCTACTTCCACCCTATGATCTGTCTGGCCTTGCTTACTATGACCTGTCTCCACTGCTCAAAGTTTTTACCTGTACTGAGGTACACATGGCAATAAATCAAACCAATCAATCCTGGGTAAAGTATGGATTTTCTCACCCTATCAATGTCTCTTTTGGAAGTAAATGATCGCTGCCACTCCTCGTGTTTCCGCGTCACCATTTCCCCGTCTCTCACAGCTCTACAGATTAAACATTCAGCTTCTTTACTCTATCCTCATGTTACCGTGTCTGTGGTAAGGAGATCATTCATTACAAAGGAGATCAAATCCATAGAGAATGCCCCTAATGTTCTCTCAGCAAGGCTCTGCAACAGCAGGAAGATGGCTTTACTTATAAACTCCAATCATCTTACAATGATGGACAGCATACCATTGACTGCATCCATGACTTACACAGGGTTTGATTCGGAGCAGTCGGCATAGACTTGTGAGTGGGAGATCATGCTTGCCAAATTTGTTAGAGTTCTTTGACGAAGTGACCACGAAGCTTGATGAGGGCAGAGCGGTAGACGTGGTCTCTATGGATTTCAGTAAGGCCTTTGATAAGGTCCCACATGGCAGGCTGCTCTGGAAGGTTCCATCACGTGGAATGCTGGGGGAACTGGCCAATTGGTTGCACAGTTGGTTTGATGGTCAGAAGCAGAGGGTTTAGTGGAAAGATGCTTGTCAGACTGGAGGCTGGGTCCATAGCTGTTTGTTATCTATGAATTGATTGAGAATGTACAAGGCATGATTAGCCAGTTTGCAGATGACAGCAAAATAAGTGGGAGCATGATCAGTGAGAAATTTTATCAGAAATTGAAGCAGGACCTTAATCAGGTGGGAAAGTGGGCCGAGTAATGGCAAATGGAATTTAATATAGATGCGTGACGTCTTGCAGTTTGGAAAACCAATTCAAGATAGGAGTTTCATGGTGAATGGGAGGGCCTTAAGGGTTGTCGTGGGCAGAGAGACCTTGGGGTTCAGGTGCACGGTTCCCGAAGAGTGGAGTCACATATACACAGGGCAGAGAGGAAGGCTTTTGGCACACTGGCGTTCATTAGGCAGGACATTGAGTAAACAAGTTGGGAATTTATGTTGCAGGTTCACAGGACTTTGGTAAGGCCGCACTTGGCGTTTGTGTTCAGTTTTTTCACCTTGTTATAGGGAGGATTTTATTAAATTAGAAAGAGTGTAGAAGAAATTTACAAGGACATTGCTAGGAAACAATGATCTGAGTTATAGGGAGAGGGTGGACAAGCTAGGAAATTTTCTTGAGAGTGTAGGAGACTGGGGGCGGGGGGGGGGACCTTATAGAGCTGTGTAAGATTACGAGGGGTATGGATAGGGTTAATGCTCTCAGTCTTTTTCCAAGGTGTACAGAATCGAGGATTAGAGAGGATCGTTTTAAGGTTAGAGGGGAAGGAATAAAAGGGAACCTGAGGGACCACTTCTTTACACAGAGGATGGTACGTGGATTAGCTGCCAGCAGATGTGGTTGAAGGGGGTACATTAACAACAACCCACATATTAAACATTACAATCTCAAGACCACACAGTCTCTATCTTCCTCGCTGTGTTAACTCTTCCAGCTGCTGATCTCCATGGGTCATTTTTTTTTACTGCAAGGAGGTTTTAAATGAACATGTATCTTTGAGAGAGAGTGTTTGAGACGGCGAGTTAGCACTCCTGCTCTACAGCAGTAACTCTGCTGTTGGATGGCAGTGGCTCTTCCTCTAGTGTTCAAAATGCTCGGATGATATACTCCCCATGATACAATAATTCTCATAATTTGATCGCTTTGCATGTGTCCAAGCAATAATATTCAAATTCCGTCCGCTTCTTGTATCATTTGGTTGTATTTGAATTGCCGACAAAGCAGCAACCAAAACTCAGGTATCCATTTCCCAGCTAATTGTGACACGTGGAACAGCCTGACCTTTAGCTGGCATCTGTCGCTGTACTTTCTATTCAACAAGACCCATTCTGTCTTAAAGTAACCAGACATGCTTTCTGCTTTATAACACCTCCCCCCTTCAGAAAAGAATATGAACCATCAGAATTAAAAGATGGCATCATTCCTTTTCCTCAAATTCTTAATCCCATTATTATGATATACAAATGTATTAATCTCAGTTATGCCATTCATGTTAATTCTGCACACCTATATTGCACTGGGATAAGTCAAATCTTATCAAAACGTTTTCCTTTAAATCAGCGGTAACACATCTGCTGTCACATTTTAGGACCAACAGCATGTAAATTTTATAAGTTTAAAGTTGGTAACATAAGAGTCCAATAAAATAGTCTCATATTCTGGTCTTTAAAGATTCCAAAAATTGCGAGAGATTTGTCATTGTCCACAACCATCGCCGACAATTTGTTTGCCATATAAACATTAAAATATTGTCAGACCAGTACGAAACTTAATCATTCTTTTTCAATAATGGAGATTTAATTTTTTTTCTGGTGGATATTGAGTTTTTTCGACAAGTAGCTAATTGGCCATTCAATCCCAGCATCATCTTTCTGTATGAATACATCTCCAACCCCGACATCCCGAGCATCAAACACAATTTTCAAAGGGTTTCAGAATATTTGGTGCAGCTAAACCTGATACGGTGATTAATCCTGCCTTAAAATCTCAAATGCCTCCTGGCATTGTTCTGTCCACCACAATTCTGTGTTCTTCCTTGGTAAATCCATGAGAGGTGCCAATACGCTGCTGAAGTTTGCAACAAATTTCCGATAGAATCCACTCATTTTCAAAAATCGAAGCCCCTCTTTCTTCGAGGATGGTCGTGGAAATTACTCAAAGCCCTTCGTCTTTGTGTTCCATGGGATCAACCTTCCATGTCCAATGTAATGTCCCAAGAACGCCCCCTCTGCCTTTGCGAATTCTGTTTTCACTAAGGGTATTACCAAGTTTGCTTCTTGTAATCATTCAACATGGTCTGCCAACTGTAACATGTGAGCTTTCAATCACCTGCTAAAGATCACTACATCATACAGATAAACTGCACAATTTGTTCAACTGACTACAACTCTGTTCCTGAGTCTTAAATGTGTCTGGAGCATTGTTCATTCACATGACATTCTCTAACTTTTTTTGACATATCCGGTATCTTTATCAGATAGTTTACCCGACTCAACAATTTTGTTAACTTGAAAGGGTCCACTAAACCTGGCTTTGAAAGGGTTTCCTACCACTGGTGGCAATACTAATATGTCATCACTGTGGGAAATTGTCAAAGTTTCAGAGTTTTATCTGCCACCTGCTTCACTCTATGCTGTGCCCTCTTCAGTTTCTGTTAAGTAACTCACCTACTTCATCTTATTTCTCCCTCACCTCAGATACATAATCCAAATGTGAGATCTCCGATGTCGGTCCTGACAATTTATATATAATTAATTTCAAAGAGTCTCTCACTTAATGTATGAATATTAACTCAAAGGAAGTAAAGTGAGTAGATTTATTTGGGGCATCTCTAATGGCAAACAATATAATGAGACGCCTATATTCCAATCATTCGGGTAATTCTGACAGTACGCTGTTAATATTGTCTTCAGCATCTGATGCTAACTTTCTAAGGCTCCCTGGGATTCGGTTTTGGAATGCACTTGAATGCACTGGTGTAAGCCGAAGCTATCCATGACGTCCTTAATCAGCTGATCGGTAAAATGAGACCCTTAGTCTTACTGAAATACACTGCGTAGCCCACAGCGAGTAAAAAAGCTACCAACTCCCCCACCTCCCTTTTTGCCTTAGCACCCCATAATGGAATTATCCCTGGACATCGGGTAGACACATCCGTTATGATCAGCAGATGTCGCTTACCACTTTTAGTTTAGAAATGAGAGCTCCACAATTAATCATAACCCACGTGAAAGGTTCTTCGAATACAGGAATTGGCAACAAAGGTGCTGGTTTTATTACTGCCTGTGACTTACCTACCATTTGGCATGTAAAACATGTACAACAAAAATTAACCACGTCCTTGTGCATTCCAGGCCATTAGAAATGCTTTAGTCTGAGTCTTCCATGCATCAATTCCTTTGGCTTTTTCTTTCGGTTTTCCTTCCTGTTGTAACGCATGACAGTGGGATCTTGTGACTACACTGTCTGGAAAAATCCCTGGGTATTTTTCTTTGAATTTCCCAGTTCCGTAGTTTTACTTTGGCTTCTCCACCACTAGGCGTGCCTCTCCCACATTGAATCCTACTAAATCATTCCCAGCTGTATTCCTGGAACTGACACTCTGTCACTCACTCTTACTGTTACTTCCCCACTGTTACTTGATTTGGCACTCC